>NW_016837661.1:0-629 GCF_001698545.2 Rhinopithecus bieti | reverse complement strand
CCTGGGAACTTCTAGGCAGGGAGGGGAGGCCAGGAGGCTGACCATGGCCCAGTCAAGTTATTGATGAGTTTTGAGGGTTCTTTATATGTTCTGGATGTGGGTCCTGGGTCAGACTCCCAGTATGTGTTTAGTCATTTCAACCTCCTAAGAGGGTCTTTCATAGAGCACGAGTTATTTTGATGACTTCTGATTTATCCGTTTCTCTTTACAGATCATGCTTTTGCGGTCAAATCTTTAAAGATCTTTACCTAGCCCTCGATACCTAACTTTTCTCTTATAATCCTTTTCCCTAAAGTTTTCCAGTTTTGCGTTTCACATTGAAGTGTGTGATCCACCTCGAGTGAATGTTTGTACAAGGTGAGGCTTCAGAGTCTAGGTCAAGGGCTCTCTCTCTGCCTGCCTGCTTGCTGTGCCTGTGATGTGCGATTTCCCTACTTCCATGTGACAGAGAGGCCACCTTTCCTCCCACAAATTGCTTTTGCACATTTGTCAAAAATCAGTTGGGCACTTTAATTTGGGTTTCCATTCTGTCCTGTTGATTGAGGTGTCTGTCCCTCTGCCTATGGGCAGAGTCTTTATTTGCTGTATAATAAGTTGAAATAGGGGCAACTTTGTTTTATTTCTTTATT
>NW_016837660.1:0-630 GCF_001698545.2 Rhinopithecus bieti | reverse complement strand
GGGTACTAAAATGCAGCATCAGAATGTTTAAAGGTCCTTAAATATCAATACTCCAGGTGCAGTTCTTGGCCCTTTAATGCGGTCACTCGATTCAGGCCTCACTCACACCTCTGAGGTAGCTCATACCTTCCCTACCTAACCAAGGAAGAAACGAAGGCATGGAAGGTGCAGCTCCTAAGGAGCAGATTAGGATTCAAACCAGTGATCTTCGTCACACGCTGACCTACCTCTCAGGCTGAGATAACGTTCAAAATTAACCAGGTAGAACAGCGTTCCATAAATCATCCAGAAATGGTCCTTGTGGATGGGCCTGTGGTTATTCCCTGAAGAACAAGACCATTTGCCCAAAAATCCACCTGTGTCACACTCAAATGTTTACATATCCAATTATTTTTAAAATAACCCAATCAAGCATGTTCACAGCCATTTAGAGCCATATAGATTGTCTGCTTTGCTGACAATCAACCCAAGACCTCTGTCGACAAAGGGCACAGTGCCAGGTCCAGAGAAGGTGGGACAGAGACACAAACAGGAACGGCTCCGTCCCTGGGAGCCTCGCTCTGATGGGCCCATGAGGACATGGCACAGACCACGGAGCACAGGCAGACAGCAGGCCAGGAGAAGGGGCTG
>NW_016837659.1:0-805 GCF_001698545.2 Rhinopithecus bieti | reverse complement strand
AAGCTTTGCTAGAAACCTCTTGGTGACGTGTTAATTCATCTCACAGAGTTACACTTATGTTTCACCAGCAGTGTATTGTCACTCTTTTTAAGCAACCTGAGAGGACATCTTTGGATCGCATTGAGGCCTACGCTGATAAAGGAAATATCCTCAGTTCAAAACGTGAAAGAAGCTTTCTGAGAAACTTCTTTATGATCTGTGAATTTCGCTCACAGACGTACAGCTGAGTTCTCAGGAAGCAGTTTGCTAACACACTTTTCGTGGAATCTGCAAAGTGAGATTTGTGAGCCCATAGGGGCCCAAGGTGAAAAAGGAAATATCCTCAGATAATAACTAGAGAGTAGCTTACTGAGAGACTGCTTTCTGATGTGTGACTTCATCACACAGAGTTCCACCCTTCCCTTCCTGGAACAGTTTGCTAACTCTGTTATCTTGTGTTCTGCAAAGTGATATTTGGGAGCTCATTGAGGGCTATGGTGAAAAAGGAAATATCCTGAGATCAAAACTGGAAAGAAGCCTTCTGAGAAACTGCATTTCGATGTGTGAATGCAACTGACAGAGTTACACGTTTAGCTTCAGTGTTCAGTGTGCTAACACAGTTTTCTGGAAATCTGCAATGGGATACTTGTGAACGCAATGAAGCTTGCGGTGACAAAGGAAATATCCTCAGATGAAAACTAGAAAGAAGCTTTGTTACAAACCTCTTGGTGATGTGTGAATTCATCTCACAGAGTTACACTTATGTTTCATGCAGCAGTCTTTTTTCACTGTTTTTGAGGGACCTGAGAGGACTTCTTTGGATCGC
>NW_016837658.1:0-628 GCF_001698545.2 Rhinopithecus bieti | reverse complement strand
CATGCGCATTGGCTGAACCGCGCCGCGGTCCACTACCGCCAAATAGGCTGCGTCCCCTTTAAACGACGATGGTGGACGCTGGGCGCCAGGGGCTCTCCTGCTGCAGCCTTGGCAGCGGCTGCATCCGGGGTCCTGGAGGGGGCAGCGTGGGAGAGGCGGCCGAGGGCGGCGTCCCAGGATCAAACCCCCAGGAGTCCCGTCCTCAGGACCTCCCAGAGCCGATTTCCACCAGGGGAGGGGGAGCTTCAGGGCGCCTGTTGGAGTCATCTCACGACCCCCCTTCAGTTCCGATCTGGACCCCTTCGCGTTAGAATGGATGCACTGACCACATCCACTGAGGCAGGCAGGGCCTCGCTGCAGCCCAGAATGATCGCATGGGCCCCAAGGCGTGGTGTCAGCTGAAAGTTCGCTCACCCGTGAGCCCTCTGCCTCCCTCCTTTGAAAGAGCAGTGGGCTGCCCTGATGAGAAAGGGCCTGGGGCTCCTGCAAGCTGATCCCGCTTTCCAGCGCACGTGTCAAGAGGTCCAGGGGCGATTCCGAGCTGGCGCAATGTGACCACACACACTGGCGCACCCCAAAGCAGATGGCGTGAACGTGTGCCACCGACGGCATAAGGGGCGATGGCGAA
>NW_016837657.1:0-4491 GCF_001698545.2 Rhinopithecus bieti | reverse complement strand
TTTTGAAACATAAATCTCCCCCCTCTTTTGTGTTTTGCTTGCTTACTTTTATTTTTGCTCTAAGTAGCTGAAGAATTTGGTAAAGATTTCTATAGTCACAGGAAATAAAAGAAATAAAGGTGACAAGTCCAATGTTCCAACACAGTTGTATGGATTATGAGATAATGTATGTAAATTGCTTTTTCAGTGATTAAGCACCATATGTATTGGTTATTTGTGGACAAATTTTAGACTAATAAAAGCAAAAATTAATTTTGACTGAGCTGACAGTACAGTTCATTCAAAAGAGTGAGACTTTTTAAATATAGTATCCCAAATCTTTTACCTCTGATGCCATTGGCACAATACAGTTCTTCCATTTCAAGGAAACAAGGCCAAAACTGTTTTTGAAGATGAGAAAACGATGGTGTAAAGGAAGTTTAATTTCCAGAGTTTTTTGTTTTTTTTTTTTTTTCAAAGGACAGTATTAAAAATTCCTCTTGCCAGGAACTAGGACTGCATTAGTCTATAGTAAGTCAGAAAATATTTCGTTAGTTTATGCTCAAGTTTCAGCACTGTAGTTTCCTCTTACTTTGTTTCTGCTTCCCATCTGTAGTGGATGCCGGGATGAGCCTCTTCAAGGAAGATTCCTCTTCAAGGAAGGAGGAGCTGCCTTAGCTGTTGAGACTACTCTAGACAGACAGCCTCCAGCTGTCAGCCTTTTCAGGGTCGGCCTCAGCTGCGGACAGCAGCTGTGCAATGACGTCCCCTTTCTCTGGGTAGCCTACAACCAATGTCTGATCCGTGTGGGAGTATAAAGTCATGGCCACTTCAGCACAATTTGAGAAAATTTCTGCAGCACCTTCCTTGCTTTAGCACTTTCCACAGGATCAATATAGGCTGTCACTGAACCTGTATCACAGCTTGACTTCTCCCTCTGACCAATCTTGCCTCCTTCCCCCACCTTCCACAGGGTTTGAATCTGAGGATGCTCCTGAATGAATACCCTTGCATGCTCAACTTTGTCTCTTAGTCCCATTCCCAGGGAACCAAACAGCAATACCTTCTCGTTCTCCTTCTATTTTGTTGCATCACACTGTGTATTATGGCTTCATGAAAGGACAGGTCAGTAAGAGCTGATCCCAATCCTAGGTGGCTGATGATAGGCTGAGAGAGGACCCTATCAGAATTGCTCAGTCCTAGTATGTCCATAGGGCATCTGATAGCTAATGTGTAATGATAAACTTGGTAGCTGCAAGGATAAGTGGAAAAAATGTGTAATGTGTAATGATAAACTTGGTAGCTGTCAGATAAGTGGAAAAAAAAAAAAAGTGAACTAATAGTAACAGAGTACTTATGCCGGCATTGTACTAGACACTTTTACAGTTATTCTCTCATTTCATCCTCATTAAGAATAGTGTCATAGGTAATGTTCTCCCCATTTTACAAATAAGGGAGCTGAGGCTGAATGTGAGTAAGGGACTCACTGAAGGTCAATAAACCACAACTCAAGACCAGATCATCTAACTCTGATTAAGAAACTAAACTTTGGTTTACATGTCATCTGAATCCAAAGCCTAAAAGTACTTTCCCCACCCCCGCTTTCTTAGATAGGAATTGAGCTTGACTGCTTTTGAAAATCCAATAACAATGGTATAAACAAGATACAGTTTATGTATCTCAATATGGAAGCCCTAATTTAAGTGGTAGCTGACATTGGTTCAGGAGCTGAAGGATTTTAGAGCTGAGGTTTCAAAATCTGTTGGGTTTTTCCTCATGTCCCTTTCTAGCATTAAAAATACTTTTCAGGGAAGAAGAACGAGGCTAAAGGGTAGAAGGAGATATATCCGCTCACTTAGCCCTTTTGAAAGGCAGTGACTTCTGCTTATATCATATTGGTCAGAGCTGTGTCACATGGCACCCCTGACTGCCACGGAGTCTGGAAAATATATTTTTTTAATCCAGGCCTCTGTTGACAGTCTAATCAAACTGGAGTTCAGTTTGTAAGCAAGAGGAAGAGAATGGCTATTGACTAAGAGGCAACTAACTCTCACACCTGAAGATTCATCTCAGGGATTTCTTTCTTTTCTTTTTTTTTTTTTTTGAGATGGAGTCTGGCTCTGTTGCCAGCCTTGAGTGCAGTGGCACAATCATGGCTCACTGCTGCAAACTCTGCCTCCCGGATTCAAGCGATTCTCTTGCCTCAGCCTCTCGAGTAGCTGGGACTACAGGTGTGCACCACCATGCCCAGCTAATTTTTGTATTTTTAGTAGAGACGGGGTTTCACCATGTTGGCCAGGATGGTCTCAATCTCCTGACCTTGTGATCTGCCCGCCTCGGCCTCCCAAAGTGCTGGGAATACAGGCGTGAGCCACAGCACCTGGCCCATCGCAAGGATTTCTAGAAGTTTTGCAAGTAGTCAGATCAAGTTCTTGGGAAATACACTCAAAGACAAAGATTTGTGGGCAGGAGGCTTTAGGGGAGTGTTCTTATGAATAGCACATCCAACAGAGTATGGGATAAACTGAACTATAATAGAGTTGCAACCAAGACCTATCAGTTTTGTGGAAATCTTTAAAGCTGGGGTCGCCCTTCAGACATGTCCCAAGTTGTGTAAAGGAAGTTGGCCTTGTATCCTGTATCATCCAGGCATTCAATGCTGGTTGCACCTGGGAAAAAATGCGACCTTCAAAGGGGCAGCTGTTCAGCCAAGGGCAATTCCTAGAGATGGAATTGCCAGCTCTAAACTGGCAGGAACCAACAATCCTGGGAAATAAGTGCCTCAGACCTAAAGAGGAAATTTGGACAGCCCATCTCAGCATTCACAACACCAGGCTAATAATAAGTTGAACCTCACATGGTGAAGTGCAGATTCTTCATGCAGATCTTACAGAATGTGTTAGACACAGTGGCAAGGGAGACACAAAATGAGAGCAAAGTATTCCCAGATATACTACTTTTGATGCAAATGCTACAGCATTACCTTGTGCAAAACCCCGAATACTAATGATTATTGTTATCTTAAATAACCATGCATTAAAAATTCCAAAAAAAATAGGGCTCTTGTGAATGTCTACTATTAGTTCATCAATTGGTGACTTCCCAGCAAGGAAAACAAGTGGTTAATCTCACCAGCATTTTCAGGATCTTAGCCCACAAAATTGTCAACACAGAGAAATGCATTTGGATAATAGCATTGCAGTTTATGAAGATAGTATTTTAGAGATGCAACTAGCCCTTAAGAAGACTTTGTACAAATGAGAAAAAGTCACCCTCTTTGGGCAGATAACAGCCTTAAGCTAAGGTGATCAGCTTGGTAAATTTAGGCTTTGTTAGCCTGGATATCTTTGTCCAACACTTTACAATCGTACATGAGTGTAATACAAATTTTTCATACTTCTGATTAAAATTGATTCTAAAAACTGTATTAGCTAGTTATGAACAAGGGTATTCTATTATATTCCACAAATGAAGTGGTTCAGATTGTTTAAATAGCTTACCTGAGGCCATATTGCCAGTAATTGTCAGAATCTAGATACAAACTTTAAAATTTTGATGTCAATCCCAGTGCCTTTTCCAGGAAACTATGTTGCCCTTATGGATCAGATACCAACCACAGCAGAACTGTGTAAAACAGTGATTAAAATAAGGGCTGTGCAAGATAGGACTAAAGGAAAAAATGCACCTATATCAAACATAATAAGATAACTAGCTTTGTGTGCTAAAACTGCCAACAAATTGTAGAACTAACACACTGTATAAGAATGGATGCTGTTGGCCCGGCACAGTGGCTCATGCAGGTAATCCCAGCACTTCAGGAGGCCGAGACAGGCGCATCACGAGGTCAAGAGATCGAGATCATCCTGGCTGATACGGTGAAACCCCGTCTCTACTAAAAATACAAAAAATTAGCCAGGCATGTTGGTGGGCGCCTGTAGTCCCAGCTATTTGGGAGGCTGAGGCAAGAGAATGGCCTGAACCCAGGAGGCGCAGCTTGCAGTGAGCCGAGATCATGCCACTGCGCTCCAGCCCGGGTGACAGAGCAAGACTCCATCTCAAAAAAAAGAAAAAAAAAAAAATTTAAAATCTCAAAACTGAGTTATTCTATACTCACCTTTAAAATGTGCTTGTGTGTGTGTGTGTGTCTGTGTGTGTGTGTGTGTGTCTACACAGATCTATTCATGCCTCAGTTGTTCTACTGTTCTAAAAAAGATTGAACATTGGCCGGGCACGGTGGCTCATGCCTGTAATCCCAGCACTTTGGGAGGCCGAGGTGGGTGGATCACGAGGTCAGGAGATCGAGACCATCCTGGGCAACATGGTGAAACCCCGTCTCTACTTAAAAAAAATTTAAAAAAACAACAATTAGCTGGGCATGGTGATGCATGCTTGTAATCCCAGCTACTGGGGAGGCTGAGGTAGCAGAATCGCTTGAACCAGGGAGTTGGAGGTTGCAGTGAGCCGAGATGGCACCACTGCACTCCAGCCTGGTGACAGAGTGAGACTCCATCT
>NW_016837656.1:0-2978 GCF_001698545.2 Rhinopithecus bieti | reverse complement strand
CCCTCGCCCCTCCCCATGATAGGCCCTGGTGTGTGATGTTCCCCTTCCCGAGTCCAGTGATCTCATTGTTCAGTTCCCACCTATGAGTGAGAACATGCGGTGTTTGGTTTTCTGTTCTTGCGATAGTTTGCTGAGAATGATGGTTTCCAGCTGCATCCATGTCCCTACAAAGGACACAAACTCATCCTTTTTTATGGCTGCATAGTATTCCATGGTGTATATGTTTAGGCCCCACTTTAAAAGTGTCCTCTGAAATAGGCATGAGATGTGAGAATGGAAAGACTGTTAAAGAACAGAGTGAGAATGAATCCTCCCATCATGCTAACTCAGTATTTCTTTTAAGGTATCTCAATCAACAATACTTCCATAATTAATAACTGTGTTTCCATATTTTCCAAGGTGAACAATATTTTCAGACAGGTTTAATTCATGTGAGAGCAGCAGGAAAAGTCAAAGGTGATTCCAAGTTTTTGGCGGAGGAACCGTAGGTATGGAATATTCATTTATCGAGATGGAGAAACTCGTCAGGAAGAGTTGCCCATTTTTTGATGTGTTAAGTTAAAAAATTCTATAATAGATCAAAGTCAATATGCCAAGAATCCAGTCAGATATGTGGTTCTGGAGATCAAGCAATGGTATGGAAATATAGTTTTGGGCATTATCAATGTATGGCTGTTAAGTCATGAGGTTACAAGAAATTAACTCCCATTATGGCCATTTAATGGGTGCTATCCAATTTAGTTCATCCCAGAATGAATTAAAAAAAAAAAAAGAGGACAAAGAACTGAATTCTGGGACACAACAACATTTTAAATTAACTTAAGGAGGAATCCAAATCTGAGGGAGGATTGGGATGTGAGTGAAGCGAAAGGAAAACGAAGAGAACGGTGTCCTAAGGAACAACATATTTTACAGAAGAATATATGTTATGAAAAGGAAATAATCAGTTTTTTTTTTTTTTTTTAATGCTTATCTGGTGAGTAAGATGAATTCTGAGAACCAGCCATTAGATGTGTTCAGATGGAGGTTAATGGTGACTTTGACCGGAGTGTTTTCATAGAAATAGTAAGGAAAAAGTCTAATTAGCATAAAGGAAAAGTAGGATGAAACAGTAAGCACAGAGAGATTTTTTAACATTTTGCTGTTAAGAAAATTAGAGAAATGTTAAGAAGAAATATAAGAAAATTAGAATCATGTGTATGGGGACATGGTAAACAAAAGATGGCTTTTGCTTGTTTTTAACATAGAGATATTGCACCACACTGGGAGGTGAAAGTGAGTGAACAAGTGGAGATGAAAAGAAATTGATAGTGTCCAGAGCGAACAAAAGAAAGAAAGTTACAAGCTTGAAATCCCTAAGGAGGTAGGTGGATTGATTTCAATATACAGATGGAGATTGATCATAGATAATGTTACGACATCTTTGGGGTGTTGATTTTCTGGTTGGAAACCTTTGTGGCCGCGGCATCTTTGCCCGAGTTCTTGTCCTGCGTCTATGGTTGCTAGATTGTATGTTAATATTATACTTAGCTCTGTAAGAAACTGCCACACGGCCTTCCAAAGTGGCTATGCCTTTTTACCTCTCACCAGCGGTGAATGAATGCTCCTGTTGCTCCACATCCTTGCCAGCATTGGATGTTGTGAGTATTTTGGATTTTAGTCATTCAAATAGTATGCAGTGGTTTCTCCTTGTTGTTTTAATTTGCAGTTCCCTCCTAAGGTATGACATTGAGCATCTGCAACACTGAACTTCTTAGCTCTCCAAATAAGGCACAGCCTTGTCTGCATTCCTTTCCCTACCCTCACTTCCCCTTCTACTTTGAAGGTTATTTGTAGCATTTATTTGTCTCCTGTAAGCCTGCCAATCCTTCCCAGCCCTCAGAGCCTTCACTGACAGCATCCGGCAGCTCACTCGTTCCTGATCCCATAGTAATCTGTGCATAACTTTTCTTGAGATTTATTACATCCTGTTATATGCTGTTTCTTCTATTGACATTGTTTGCTATGCCCATTTCTCAACCTCCTAGCTTCAAGCAATCCTCCCACCTTAGCCTTCCAAAGTGTTGGGATTACAGGTGTAACTAACTGCACCTGTCCTTGCTACTCCCGTCTCTAAATACAATTTCAATCTGAGTAAAAACTAAAGCCAATTCCTTCCCAAAACGGTGGGAGCGGGGAGGGGGGCACTGACACAAGATGGAAGACAATCAGTAGCACCAGACAATGAGTCAGCAGAGTCAGTAAAGCCTCAGGCCATGAGTTAGAAGCCACTTCACAGATTAAAGGAAATCAACAGAGGAGTAAGAAACAACCAGGGAGGGCCTCCTGGAGATTATTGTTTGACTCCCTTTCCCTCTATCTCTAAAGAGAAAGAGAAGAGGACATTTTAGACTGAGGGATCAGTAGGAGCAAGAATAAGGAAGCTGCCTGATTTACAGAGGCTCTCTACTGCCTCCAGCATCAGGCCTTTGAAATACACTTACCTCTTTCCACCAGCAGCTCCAGCCTTCATCTCCACTGGAATCTTCCCTCACCCATCTCTGCAGATGATACATACCCCCACATATCATTCATTATTTTCTAAATATATCAGCTCACACCTTCATATTATTTTACATTTGTTCAGAATCTTTCCTAACCTGGAATGCCCTTTCCCCTTTCTCCTTTAATCACGCCTTTCTTATAAAGTAGGCAGCCGGGCGCGGTGGCTCAAGCCTGTAATCCCAGAACTTTGGGAGGCCGAGACGGGCGGATCACGAAGTCAGGAGATCGAGACCATCCTGGCTAACCCGGTGAAACCCCGTCTCTACTAAAAATACAAAATTAGCCAGTCATGGTGGCACGTGCCCGTAATCCCAGCTACTTGGGAGGCTGAGGCGGAGAATTGCTTGAACTCGGGAGGCAGAGCTTGCAGTGAGTGAGCCAAGATTGTACCAGTGCACTCCAGCCTGGGCGACCAAGCAAGACCTTCAAAAAAC
>NW_016837655.1:0-590 GCF_001698545.2 Rhinopithecus bieti | reverse complement strand
TCTGTTGTTCCTTTCCTAGTATCCACATGTTCTCATTATTTAGCTCCCACTTATAAGTGAGAACACGCAGAATTTGGTTTTCTGTTCCTGCCTTAGTTTGCTTAGGATAATGGCCTCCAGCTTCAGGTTGCTGCAAAAGACATGATGTTCTTTTTTATGGTTGCATAGTATTCCAGTATGCCATGGTGTATATGTACCACATTTTCTTTATTCAGTCTACCACTGTTGGGCATTTAGGTTGATTCCATGTCTTTGCTATTGTGAACAGTGTTGCAATGAATATTCACATGCTTGTGTCTTTATGGCAGAATGATTTATATTCCTTTGGGTATATATTCAATAATGAGATTTCTGGGTCGAATGGTTATTTCATTTTATGTTCTTTGAGGAATCACCACACTGCTTTCCACAATGACTGAACTAATTTACACTCCCACCAGCAGTGTACAAGCATTCCCTTTTCTCCACAATTTCACCAGCATCTATTATTTTTTGACTTTTCATGAATGGCCATTCTGACTTACGTGAGATGGTATCTCATTATGATTTTGAGTTGCATTTTTCTAATGATCAGTGATATTCAGTATTTT
>NW_016837654.1:0-839 GCF_001698545.2 Rhinopithecus bieti | reverse complement strand
ATTGTGAAACTCTGTGTGATGAAGTTACAAATCAGAAAGCTATCTCTCATAAACCTTCTCTCTATTTATTCTCTGAGGATATCTCCGTTTTCACAATGGGTCCCAAAGGGCTGCAAAATATCCCTTTGCAGTTTCCACTAGAAGACTGTTAGCAAACGGCTTTAAGAGGAGTAAGTTGTAACTCTGCGAGATGAATTCACAGATCACAAAGAAGTTTCTCAGAAGGCTTCTTTCACGTTTTGCACTGATGATATTTCCTTTCTCAACGTAGGCCTCAAGGCGATGGAAAGTAGCCTTTCTCAGGGTCCTCAAAGACAGTGTTAATGGACTGTTCCAGGAAACATAAGTGTAACTCTGTGAGATGAATTCACACATCACCAAGAAGTTTCTAAGAAAGCTTCTTTCTAGTTTCCATCTGAGTTTATTTCCTTTGTTACCGTAAGCTTCACTGCACAAAGAAGTATCCCATTGCAGATTTAAAGAAAAATGTGTTAGCAAACTGATCACTGAAGAGAAACGTGTAAGTCTGGGTGTTGCATTCATAGATGGAAGTGCATTTTCCCTGAAGGCTTCTTTCCAGTTTTTATCTGTAGATATTTCCTTTTTCACCATAGCCCTCAATGAGCTCCCCAATATCACTTTGCTGAGTCCACGACAACAGTGCTATAAACTGTTCCAAGAAGGAAAGTGGGGAACTCTGGGTGATGATGTCAGGCATCAGAAAGCAATCTCTAAGAAAGCGTCTCTATAGTTATTCTCTGAGGATATTTCCTTTTCACATTGGGCCCCAAAGGGGTCCGAAATATCACTTTGCCTATTCCACGAAGAGACTGTTAGCA
>NW_016837653.1:0-628 GCF_001698545.2 Rhinopithecus bieti | reverse complement strand
CAATATCACATGAGGGGTGTACAACCACAGGCCTTGCATTATTGGGAGTAATAGTGTCTTCTCCCACTCTCGATATAAGAAAAAATATCCCAGGGTTTGCATACATCCCTTGCGATATTGGGTATATAGTCATCGTCTCCCAACGTGGATATTGGGGGTCGTGTCCCAGGGGGGTGTACACTTTCTTCGATATTGGGAGTAATATCATCCTTTCCCCTCAAGATCGTAGGCAAAATATTGAAGGGGTTTTACAACTCGTGCGATATGGGCAGTAATATCATCCTCTCCCCACCTGGATGTTAGGAACTACATCACAGGCGGCTGTACACTTCTTGCCATATTGGGAGTCTTATCATCCTCTCCTATCTTGGATATTATGAAAAATATTACAAACGAGGTGTACACCCGCTGAGATATTGAGAGTAATATTATGCTCTCCTCTTCGGGATATTACGAACAATATCACAGGAGGTGTGTACAACCCCTGCGATATTGGGAGAAATATCATTCTCTCCCCTTGAATATAAGAAACAATATCACAGGAGGATGTACCCCCCCGTGATACTGGGAGTCATATCATGTTATTCGGAACAAGAGCACAGTGGGTGTGTAAAACCCCTGCGATATT
>NW_016837652.1:0-838 GCF_001698545.2 Rhinopithecus bieti | reverse complement strand
AATCTCCTGACCTCGTGATCTGCCCACCTCGGCCTCCCAAAGTGCTGGGATTGCAGGTGTGAGCCACCTCACCCGGCCTGGTTTCTCTTCTTCTAAGGGCACTAATCCTGTCAGACCAGGGCCCACACTCATGACCTCATCTAACCCTAATCACTTCCCAAAGGTCCTACCCCGAATACCATCACACTGGCAGTTAGGGCTCCAGTACAAGAATCTGGGGAGACATAAACATTCAGTTTATAATAATGTCTTTGCAATCCTGTTGAAAAAAACAACCAAATGAGTAGGCGACAAAGTACCTTCTATGTAAACAAGTCCGGACTTTTCATATTTCTGCTAACACATTAAGGTCAATTTACAATGTCTGATAACAAGAGTCAGAAGCAGAGATAAATGAAAGTTAGTTTACTCTGCATTTTAGGCCCACATTGAGCTGTCTTTCAATGACATTGTAGCACAAAGAACACTGCTTTCTATTCCTGGTTTTGCCACCAAAGAAGCTGGAAAATTTCCCTGTATTTCCATTTATCTTGAAAGTCACTGGGCTGACCTAGCAGACCTCCAAGGTCCCTTCCATTCACAAATTCCACAAATAACTTCCTACCAACAGAGGCTACACAAATAAACTACACTGACGAAGGAGAAAGCTAACACTAGCAAACAATGAGATGCACACAAGGCAAGACGGATAGAGAAGTGGATCAACCACAAACTGGTGGATGATGAGCCGGCGGTGGATAAAAACACATTCCCTAACGATGGACAGAGAGGCAATGGCGCTGAGGTAGTATTGTTGAAGATTTCCTATTTTAAATCTTCAAGATAAATGGCCCAATTG
>NW_016837651.1:0-584 GCF_001698545.2 Rhinopithecus bieti | reverse complement strand
TCCCTTCCATATTGCATTCCATACCATTTTCCATTCTATTCCATATTCCATCCCATTCCGTTCCATTCCATTCCATTCCATATTCCATTCGGTTCCATTCCGTTCCGTTTCATTACATATTCTATTCAATTGCATATTGCATTGCATTCCATATTCCATTCAATACCATATTCCATTCCACTCCATATTCCATTCCATACCATTCCATTCCATTCCATTCCATTCCATTCCATATTCCATTCCATTCCATATTCCATTCCATATTCCATTGCATTCCATATTCCATTCCATTCCATTCCATATTCCATTCCGTTTTATATTTAATTCTATTCCATTCCATATTCCATTCTATTCCATTCCATATTCCATTCCATTCCGTTTCATATTCCATTCTTATCCATATTCCATTCCATTCCATTCCATTCCATATTCCATTCCATTCCATATTCCATTCCATTCCCTTCCATATTCCATTCCATTCCATTTAATTCCATTCCATTCCATTCCATTTCATATTCCAATCCATTGCATATTCCATTCCATTCCTTTCCATTCCATTGCATTCCATTCCATTCCACTCTGCA
>NW_016837650.1:0-1593 GCF_001698545.2 Rhinopithecus bieti | reverse complement strand
CAAATATCACTTTGCAGATTCCACGAAAAGAGTGATCACAAACTGCTTCCTGAGTTCAAAGTTGCAACTCTATGAGATGAATTCACATATCAGAAAGAAGTTCCTCAGGAAGCGTCTTTCACGTTTTGAACTGATTATATTTCCTTTATCAGCATAGGCCTCGTTACGATCCCAAAAAGCCCTTCTCAGGTTCCTCAAAGACAGTGTTAATGGACTGCTCCACGAAACATAAGTGTAACTCTGTGAGATGAATTCACACATCACAAGAAGTTTCTAAGAAAGCTTCTTTCTAGTTTTCATCTGTGGATATTTCCTTTCTCACCATAAGCTTCATTGCGCTAAGTAGTATCCCATTGCAGATTTCCAGAAAACTTTGCTAGCAAACTGATCACTGAAGAGAAACGTGTAACTCTGTGAGTTGCTTTCACACATGGCAATACAGTTTCTCAGAAGGCTTCTTTCCAGTCTTCATCTGAGGATATTTCCTTTTTCACCAAACCCCTCAAAGAGCTCCCAAATATGACTTTGCAGAATCCAGAAAACAGTGTTAGTAAACTGTTCCAAGAAGGGTAGGGTGGAACTCTGTGTGATGAAGTCACACAACAGAAAGCAATCTCTCAGAAAGCTTCTCTCTAGTTATTATCTGAGGATATTTCCTTTTTCATCATAGCCCTCAATGAGCCCCCAATTATCAGTTTGCACAATCCACGAAACAGTGTAAACAAACTGTTTCAAGAAGGGAAGGGTGGAACTCTGTGTGATGAAGTCACACATCAGAAAGCAATCTCTCACAAAGCTTCTCTCTAGTTATTATCTGAGGATATTTCCTTTTCAACCATGGGCCCCTAGGGCCCCCAACTATCACTCTGCAGATTCCATGAAAAGAATGTTAGCAAACTGCCTCATGAGGTCTAAGTTGTAACTCGGTGAGATGAGTTCACAATTCAGAAAGAAGTTTCTCAGAAAGCTTCTTTCACGTTTTGAACTGATGATATTTCCTTTATCAGCGTAGGCCAGAATACGATCCAAAGAAGCCCTTCTCAGGTTCCTCAAAACAGTGTTAATGGACTGCTCCACGAAACATAAGTGTAACTCTGTGAGATGAATTCACACATCACCAAGAAGTTTCTAAGAAAGATTCTCTCAAGTTTTCCTGTGAGAATATTTCCTTTGTCACCGTTAGCTTCATTGTGCTAAGAAGTATCCAATTGCAGATTGCCAGAAAACTGTGTTAGCAAACTGATCACAGAAGAGAAACGTGTAACTCTGGGAGTTGCATTCCCATATGGCAATGCAGTTTCTCAGAAGGCTTCCTTCCAGTTTTGATCTGAAGATATTTTCTTTTTCACCATAGCTCTGAATGAGTTCCCAAATATCTCTTTGCAGAATCCACGAAACAGTTTTAACAAACTGTTCCAAGAAGGGAAGGGTGGAACTCTGTGTGATGAAGTCACACATCAGAAAGCAATCGCTCAGAAAACTTCTCTCTGGTTATTAAGTGAGGATATTTTCTTTTTCACCATGGGCCCCTATGGGCTCCCAAGTATCACGTTGCAGAATACACGACAACAGTGTCCTCAAATTGTTCCAAAA
>NW_016837649.1:0-4494 GCF_001698545.2 Rhinopithecus bieti | reverse complement strand
GTGTCTCCCAGGGTCTGTCCTGATGAACTCATGGTTTCTGGGCTGCCCCAGAGTGGGCAGTGGTAGGTGGGAGGTGCCTGTGTTGGGACTGAGATTTGGTACTGAGAATTCGATCTCCTGCTTAGTAGTTCTACTTTTCATTTAATTCAATTTTTACTCCTGTCTTACTCTGACAGATGGGTATATTCTGACTTGATACAGAAAGTTTCCAAACTCATAAAATTGGAAACCGTCCATGCACATGCACACAAGTGCACACACACACATGCATATGTATGCACACTCACACATGTATGCAGCAATTAAAGGAAAAGCAGCTCAGGTCTTGGCCTCACACAGAGAGGGCTTCCAATCCAGTTCAGTTACTCAGAGCTCTATGATCTTAGGGAAATGAATTAACTTTCTCATTTCCTTATTTAGAAAATGAACATCATAATGCCTGCTTTGATGGAGATGACATGATATATGTAATGCTCCTGGAACAGAGGATAGTATTATTTTATATGGCTGGCGTACTTCTTCCTCCTGTCCCCCTACTTTGTGCTATTTATTGGAAGATCTATTTTAGGTCCTGATGTTTGCACAGACCCATTCAGAGGACAGATTTGGAAATCTGGACAGATTTTCTTTTTCCTGTTGCCAGAAGGAAAACAAATGATAAGCCTGTTTTAGGTCTTACTAGTGGTGCAGTTTCCTGTCCGCCTAAATATCTGCACGGGCCTACAGTAGAAAGAGATGAGCTTAGGCTGGGTGAGATTGGGAGCGTTGCTTAACTGCTTCAAACTTGAGTTTGTTCAGATACAAACCAAAGAAATTAATATCTAACTTGTAGGATCATTTTGATATGATAAATAATGTATGTAATACAAATGGTTGTTGCTTTTTACTCTCATATTTCCTAATATTTCTTTTTCTCTTTCTTTTGTTTTGTATTAGGAATTCACTGTGGAATCACTTAATATTTCTTTTCTTTCTTTTCTTTTTTTTTTTGAGACAGAGTTTCACTCTTGTTGCCCAGGCTGGAGCACAATGGCACTATCTTGGCCCACCACAACCTCCACCTCCTGAGTTCAGCTGATTCTCCTGCCTCAGCCTCCTGAGTAGCTGGGACTACAGGCGCGTGCCACCACGCCCAGCTAATGTTTGTATTTTTAGTAGAGACGGGGTTTCACCACATTGGCCAGGACAGTCTGGATGTCTTGCCTTGTGATCTGCCCGCCTCGGCCTCCAAAAGTTCTGGGATTACAGGCGTGAGCCACCGAGCCTGGCCTCCTAACTCTTTATAAACCAGAAAACGTTTATTAGAACTCCCTCCCCATTCCCTCTTATTTTGCATGTGGCCAGAAGTGGGCACAGACACTCCCTAGATAAATCACTGCCCGGGGGAATGGAGCCATTAGAACAGGCTGAAAATGCTAAGGTTTGCCTGTGAGCCTTAGGGAAGATGTGTGGACACCATGACAAAACTAGGACTCTCCCAGCAGAGGAGAAATTGGGGAGTGGCAGTGGCTGGCCATGCAGCATGTGCGTCGCACCAAGCGACATGCTCCAATTTGCCTTGGAAGCTTTTCTGTTCTTGTTAATGTACCGATGGCCTTTCCCTGTTCCCCTTGCAGATGCAGTGGGAATGCCTCAGTCCCTGACATTTCCCCAGCCTCACAGGGACATGCAGAGGCCACTGCTCGTGACGTGAGATTTGCCTTTGGTGGCGCTCTGTGGCCAACAGGCTGGGCTGTGTCAACTGTTGGGCACCAGCCTCATCCTCTTCGACATGCTCCATGCATCCTGACAGGGTGGTCTGTAACTTTTGCTTGCACTCCAGCCTCAGAGGTCAGGCTCTCACGGCCTTCCAAGTGGAGCGCCTCGGCAGCGGGTTGTTATTTCAGGACGCAAAATCAGTCTCAACATGAGCCAAGGGGGCCAAGACTCTTCACAAATGTGTCTCCCGGGGAAAGGTTTATCCACCAGGATGCCCCATGTGTTTGTGAATCTGACTTGGGAATCTCCGGTGAAATGAAGTCCATTTCAGTCATATCTGTTCTTATGCTTTAAACTCTGGCTAACATTTCTTTATCTGGAGTGTGTGGACGAGATGAAGGCTGCAGGGCTTGCAATACGTATCCAGCAACCCTAAGGTGTCTTGGAATTTTGGTGGAAAAGGTGGTGCGAGCCATCACGATACTCAGAGCAATTATCCTGTCTTTTGAAAAATAGAATTTGCTTCCTGCCACAGCCCTAGGTGTCCTGATACGATTAGAAGTACTCCAGTTTATGTCCAGCCCAGATTTTGAAAACTGATCTGCTGTGACGATCTCCTGGTTTTCTAATTTGCATGTCTCCCTGTTTCTACCCAATGTGGTGGAGGCGGCTGCAACCAACCAGCCCCATCCGAGGGAAGGCAGGGAAGGCAGATGCAGGCCCCGGCAAGTGCTCTGCAAGCTTGCTGTCTCTGTGTCCTGGATGAAGTGAGTGTCTCTCTTCTAATCCAGGTAGACCTGGCATCTAGGAAGAAGCAAGAATTGATTCTTTGTAACACAGGCTGAAAATCTCCCAATCCTTTGCTTGCTACCTTGTTTTTATCTATAACTTGATTTTTGTTTCCTCTGAAAATTCCCCCATCAAACCACATCCTTCTCCCCTAATTCCTCCTTGCATTTAACACGATTCACTTTTGCCTGTGTGTTGTAGGATAAACAGCCCACTGCCCCAGTGAGAAGCACAACGAACAGAATAATTTAAAAACCAACCAACTGACAAATCCGAACAAGCTTTGGTGGTTAATTAACCCGATTAATTACACTTGTCCACACCCAAGCCTGGCAGAAGGGGGTGCCCTGGGAATGTCTGCAAAAGCCAACCCTGTGCCTGAGGGGTCAGGGGTCAGGGTTGACAGCACTTCCCTCAAGCTGGATGAGACCCAGCCCGGGAGTAACTCAAACCTGAAAGAGAACTAATTGAGAAAGCTTCTTCTAAAGGTAGTGACTGCTATGTTCTGTCCGCTGGGTTCCCTTTAGAGTTCATGGAATACACTCCATCCAGGTGCAGGGCAAGAACCATTAGTTCTAGGCATGGAGACCTGGGCTTACAAGCAAGTGCTCAACCAGGTGCAGCCGAAAAGGGGAGAAATCCCGGAAATACAGGATAGTCGAGTTCCTCCTGGGAACTTGGCAGTCATGATTTAGACAACATGCACCTAAGAGTATGCTGATTTTACAAATACCTCAGCTAACTTGTAGAAATACCAGATACCATGTGGGTCCCCAGCTGCAGTACTAATAGGCTAGGCTGCCTGTTGAAGCCATCAAAAGTCACTTACTCTGTGTAATATGGGAGACACCAAATGCTTACTAGCCACGCACCCCCGCCCCCCACCCCCATGGCCTTCCTCTTAACAGGACACAGTACCTCCAATGCCTGAATCTTTTATTTAAAGGAGCTAAAAGTCAAGGAAATCCACAATTAAAACAAATGTGGACTGGATGGGGTGGCTCATGCCTATAATCCTAGCACTTTGGGAGCCCAAGGCAGGAGAATCTCTTGAGCCCAGGAGTTTGAGACCAGCCTAGTCCACATAGCAAGACCCTGTTTCTGCAAAACAAACAAAAAATACACAAATATGCTACACCAAAGGGCATCACAGAACCCCATAATCATCCATTAAAGATCACTGGAAATGTTGTTTATCCGAGGAGGTAGCTACTCAGAGGAGGGGGCCTCTTGAATAAGGGCCAGGAATCTCCCAGTTTTGAAAGAAGCTCTGGAACTCTCTGGAACTTTCCTTCTTTCTTTCTTTCTTTCTTTTTTTTTTTGATGGAGTCTTGCTCTGTCACCCAGGCTGAAGTGCAGTGGTGCGATCTCGGCTCAGTGCAACCTCCGGCTCCTGGGTTCAAGCAATTCTCCTGCCTCAGCCTCCGGAGTAGCTAAGATTATAGGTATGTGCCACCACACCCGGCCAGGCTGGTCTTGAACTCCTGATCTCAGGTGATCCACCTGCCTCAGCCTCCCAGAGTGCTGGGATTACAGGCGTGAGCCACTGTGCCCGGTCTCTCTGGAACTTTCTGATGCTATATAAAAAGAGGCAGTAGGAGTAGTGAGTGGCCTCGTGCTGCCTGCTGAGGAATGAACCCATGAAGGAATGTGCATTAAGGGTGTGGTGTTGGGCAGCAATCTGGGAGAAGAACATGGCCATTGGCTGATTCCAGACCCAGCACCCAGGGTTCACCTGAGGCAACTGGTCCAGACTCAAAGTTGTATCAGATTGCATTTTCTAAACAGTGATCACAAAATTGTCCCCAAATTATTCCCATGTAATTTTTTGAAAGTTATTTGTTTCTTATGATTTTTACATTAATACATGAGATGCATTTGTAGTTTTCTTGGTTAAAGTGTGCCATTTCAGGTTCTGAAATCAATGTTATATTTCATAAAACAATTCAAGCATATTCCTTTTTTTCTTTTTTTTTATTATACTTTAAGTTCTAGGGTACATGTGCA
>NW_016837648.1:0-590 GCF_001698545.2 Rhinopithecus bieti | reverse complement strand
GGTGATGTGTGAATTTGTCTCAAAGATTTACACTTATGTTTCATGAGGCAGTCCATTATCATTCTTTTTGAGGAAACTGAGAAGGACTTCTTTTGATCGATTTGAGGCCTACGCTGATAAAGTAAATATCATCTATTCAAAACGTGAAAGAAGCTTTCTGAGAAACTTCTTTGTGATCTGTGAATTCCATTCACAGAGTTACAGCTTACTTCTCAGGAATCAGTTTGCTAACACTCTTTTCGTGGAATGTGCAAAGTGAGATTTGGGAGAACATAGGGGCCCATGGTGAAACAGGAAATATCCTCAGATAATAACTGGAGAGAAACTTACTGAGAGATTGCTTTCTGGTGTGTGACTTCATCAAACTGGGTTCCACCCTTCCCTTCTTGGAACAGTTTGCTAACTCTTTTATCTTGTGTTCTGCAAAGTGATATTCGGGAGCTCTTTGAGTGCAATGGTGAAAAAGGAAACATCTTTGATGAAAACTGGAAAAAAAGCCTTTTGAGAAACTGCATTTCAAAGTCTGAATGCAACTCATAGAGTTACACGTTTCTCTTTATTGTTCAGTTTGATTACACAGTTTTCTGCAA
>NW_016837647.1:0-804 GCF_001698545.2 Rhinopithecus bieti | reverse complement strand
GGTTCCATTTTCCCCCTCACTTTCAGGCACCCCAATCAGACGTAAATTTGGTCTTCTCACGCAATCCCATACTTCTTGAATGCTTTGTTCATTTCTTTTTCCTCTTTTTTCTCTAGACTTCTCATCTCACTTCATTTCATTCATTTGATCTTCAATCACTGATACTCTTTCTTCCAACTGATTGAGTTGGTTACTGAAGCTTGTGCATTTGTCACGTATTTCTTGTGTCATGGTTTTTATCTCTGTCAGTTCGTTTATGGCCTTCTCTGCATTGATTATTCTAGTTATCCATTCTTCCATTTTTTTTTTTCAAGATGTTTAGATTCTTTGCACTGGATACGTAGTTCCTCCTTTAGCTCTGAGAAGTTTGATGAACTGAAGCCTTCTCTCAAATAGTCAAAGTCATTCTCTGTCCAGCTTTGATCTGTTGCTGGTGATGAGCTGTGTTCCTTTGGAGGGGGAGATGCGCTCTTATTTTTTGAATTTCCAGCTTTTCTGCCCTGCTTTTCCCCACCTTTGTGGTTTTATCTACCTTTGGTCTTTGATGATGGTGACGTACTGATGGGGTTTTGGTGTGGGTGTCCTTCCTGTTTGTTAGTTTTCCTTCTAACAATCAGAACCCTCAACTGTAGGTCTGTTGGAGATTGCTTGAGTTCCACTCCAGACCCTGTTTGCCTGGGTGTCAGCAGCGGAGGCTGCAGAAGGTAGAATATTGCTGAACAGAGAGGGTTCCTGTCTGATTATTGCTGTGAAAGCTTCGTCTCAGGGGTGTACCCCACCGTGTGATGTGTGGCATGTCGGTCT
>NW_016837646.1:0-203 GCF_001698545.2 Rhinopithecus bieti | reverse complement strand
TATATCTATTATGTCTATATTTTATACCTATATATATTATATCTCTTATGTCTATATTATAAACCTATATCTATTATACCTATTATGTCTATATTTTATACCTATAACTATTTTATCTATATTTTAACCTATATCGATTGTGTCTGTTATATTTATAGTTTGTAACTATATCTATTATATCTATATTTTATGCCTCTATTTAT
>NW_016837645.1:0-2345 GCF_001698545.2 Rhinopithecus bieti | reverse complement strand
ATTATATTATATTTCCATGGGGAGAGTGTTAACATCCCCTTTGCCATTTCTGTTTGTGTTCATTTGGATCTTCTTTCTTTGTTTCTTTATTATTCCAGCTTGCAGTCTATCAATCCTTTTTATACTTTGAAATAACCATTTTCGGTTCTGTTGATCTTTCATACAGTTTTTCCTGTCTTATTTACTTATTTTTTTTCAATTTAGCTCTGATGTTGGTAATGTTTTTCTGCTAGCTTTGAGATTTATTTGTTATTGTTTTCTAGTTTTTCTGGGCGTGATGTTAGGTTGTTAGTTTAAGATCTTACTAACTTTTTGAGGTGTATATTTAGTGCTATAAATTTTCCTCTTAAAAGTGCTTTAGTTGTATTGCAGAGAGTCTGGTATGTTTTATCTTTGCTTTCATTAGTTTCAAAGATTTCTTAATTTCTGCCTCAATTTTATTGTTTACACAAAAGCCATTCAGGAAGACTTTTAATTTCAATGTAAATTGTATGGCTTTGAGACATCTTCTTGGTACTGATTTCTATTTTCATTGTGTTTTGTTCTGAGAGTGTGGCTGTTTTCACCTGTGGTTTCTGAGTTACCTTGTAATTTTTTTTCTGCACAGTGGGTGACTACAAGTGTTATATTTAATTTGCAACATTTGGGGATTTTCCAGATACTTGAAAAGACAGATTTCTTATACTGTCCCATTGTGATAACATACGATGTATGATTTAAATAATTTTTAATTTCTTGAGACATGTTTTATAGTTCATTATATACTAATCTTAATGAGTGTTCCATGTGTGGTGTGAAAGATTATGTGTTCTGCAGTTGTTGTGAGGGTTAAGCATTACATATGACAATTAGGATTCATGCTTGATAGAAAATACATTCTTATGAAGGTTTATCAATTTTGGGGAGAATGGTGCTGAAACCTGTAAAAAGTGCTGTGAATGAAACCTGTGTATGTGTGTATATGCAATATATATATACACACACATACACACACACACATACACACATATATTCACACTTATACTGAGAGAGCTAGAATAAGTGAGGTAATAAAAGATTGAATAATAATTAACATATGCTAAGAGATATATTTGATTTTTTTGTTTCTGAGTTTATAAAATCTACTGAAAAAAGTTCCATATTACTTATTATTTATTTATTTATTGGATGGGAAAAAATTGTACCTTAATGAAAAATAGTTATCTTTATTACTTTTGATGTTACCCAGTGAATGGGTCTTTTCTTTTTTTAATTTTTTATTTCTATAGGTTATTGGGGAACAGGTGGTGTTTGGTTATATAAGTAAGTTCTTTAGTGATGATTTGTGAGGTTTTGTGCATCTATCACGTGAGCAGTATATGCTGCACCGTATTTGTACTCTTTTATCCCTCACGCCCTTCTCACCCTTTCCCCGTGAATCCCTAAAGTCCATTGTGTAATTCTTATGCCTTTTCATCCTCATAGCTTAGCTCCCACTTAGGTGTGAGAACATATGATGTTTGATTTTCCATTCCTGAGTTACTTCACTTAGAATAATAGTCTCCAATCTCATTCATAGATAGATAGATAGATCACAGTTTCTTTATCTACTCATTGATTGATGGGAATTTGAGTTGATTCCACATTTTTGCAATTGCAAATTGTGTTGCTGTATACATGCATGTGCAAGTATATTTTTTATTGTCTCAAACTATGTGTTCTTGAAAATTGTTTATCGTGAAAAACTGAAAATTTTAACATAATATCTCAGCCTGAAACAATGATTAAATATAATATTTGAAAACTAATTTTTTTTTTTAGTGTGTGGTCAATTTGATTTTGATATTACTTTGTCAATTTTCATAAAGTTTAGTTTTTTATCATTGTAACATTTTAACGTATGTTTACATAATATTTTATTTTATATTGTAATCAATATCTTTTTGTATGTGATTTATACCAACTTTGTCATTTTAATTTGAACATTTTGTTCTTTTAATTTTTCTTTTATAAAATGCCTATTTCATTTTAGCCAGACTCTGATTTCTAAATTTTATTGAAATTAATGAGAAATGCAAATCAAAACCACAATGAGATACCATCTCACACCAGTTAGAATGGCAATCATTAAAAAGTCAGGAAACAACAGGTGCTGGAGAGGATGTGGAGAAATAGGAACACTTTTACACTGTTGGTGGGATTGTAAACTAGTTCAACCATTATGGAAAACAGTATGGCGATTCCTCAAGGATCTAGAACTAGAAATACCATATGACCCAGCCATCCCATTACTGAGTATATACCCAAAGGATTATAAATCATGCTACTATAAAGACACATGCACACGTATGTTCATTGTGGCACTA
>NW_016837644.1:0-839 GCF_001698545.2 Rhinopithecus bieti | reverse complement strand
CTATGTGATGAAATCACACATCAGAAAGCAATCTCTCAGGGAGCTTCTTTCTAGTTATTATCTGAGGATATTTCCTTTTTTACCATGGGACCCTATGGGGTCCCAAATCTCACTTCGCAGATTCCACGAAAAGAGGTTTAGCAATCTACTTCCTGAGAAGTCAGCTGTAACTCTGTCAGAGGAATTCACAGATCACAAAGAAGTTTCTCAGAAAGCTTCTTTCACGTTTTGAACTGATGGTATTTCCTTTATCAGCGTAGGCCTCAATGGGATCCAAAGAAGTCCTTCTCAGCTTCCTCAATCACAGTGATAATGGACTGCTGCATGAAACTAAGTGTAACCCTGTGAGATGAATTCACACATCACCAAGAAGTTTCTAACAAAGCTTCTTTTTTTTTCATCTGAGGTTATTTCCTTTGTCACCGCAAGCGTCATTGCGTTCACAAATATCCCATTGCAGATTTCCAGAAAACTGTGTTAGTAAACTGAACACTGAAGAGAAACGTGTAACTCTGTGAATTGCATTCACACATCAAAATGCAGTTTCTCAGAAGGCTTCCTTCCAGTCTTGATCTGAGGATATTTCCTTTTTCACCATACCCTTCAAAGTGCTCCTAAATATCACTTTCCAGAACACAAGATAACAGAGTAGGCAAACTCTTCCAAGAAGGGAAGGGTGGAACTCTGTGTCATGAAGTCCCACAGCAGAAAGCAATCTCTCAGTAAGCTTCTCTCCAGTTATTATCTGAGGATATTTCCTTTTTTACCAGGGGTCCCTATGGGCTCCCAAATCTCACTTTGCAGATTCCACGAAAAGAGTGTTAGCAAAATGCCTCCTG
>NW_016837643.1:0-839 GCF_001698545.2 Rhinopithecus bieti | reverse complement strand
AAGGAAATATCCTAACAGAAAAACTAGAAAGAATCTTTCTGAGAATCAGCTTTGTGATGTTTGAGTTCAATGCATAAAGTTTCACTGTTGTTTTCATAGAGCAGTCTCCTAGCACTGTTTTCTTGGAATCTGCACTGGCATATTTCTGAGCGCATTGAAACTTAGTGTGAAAAAGGATATATCCTCAGACAAAAACTAGAAAGAAACTTTCAGAGAAACTGCATTGTGATGTGTGAATTAATGTCAGAGAATTACCCTGTTCTTTTCATTGAACAGCTTGCTAACACTGTTTTCTTGGAATCTGCAATGGGATATTTCGAACCACATTGAAGCTTATTTTGACAAAGGAAATATCCTCATATAAAAACTAGAAAGAAGCTTTCTGAGAAATCGCTTTGGGATGTGTTAATTCATTTGACAGAGTTACAAGATTGTTTCCATGGATCCGTTTGGTAGCACTGTTATTGGGGAATCTAAGAAGGGGTATTTTGGATCGCTTTGAAGCCTATGGTGACTAAGGACATATCCTCATATAAAAACTAGAAAGAGTCTATCTGAGAAAGTTCTTTGTGATGTATGAATCCATCTCACAGAGTTACACGTTTTGTTTCATGGGGGAGTTTGCTAACACAGTTCTCGTGGAATCAGCAAAGGGATATTTGGGAACACATTGAGGCCCATAGTGAAAAAGGAAATATCCTCATAGGAAAACCAAAAGGAAGCTTTCTGAGAAACTGCTTTGTGCTGTGTGAATTCAATTCACAGAGTTACACTCTTCTTTTCATTGAGCAGTTTGTTAACACTGATTTCTCGGAATCTGCAATGAGATATTTCAGAGC
>NW_016837642.1:0-1155 GCF_001698545.2 Rhinopithecus bieti | reverse complement strand
TAATCTCCACTTTGCCATATTTTGGATAGTCAGGTTCTCAGATGAAGTCTTATCTCTAGTTGCTTTCCCATGGGGTGAAGGGAATGATACTTGAAGCATCTTTGGATGTTTTAGATTATGCAGAGGGCCTTGTGTATAGTAGTATGGGAGCCAGAGGTGACTGCGAATATATTATAAATTGGGATGAAAAGGCTAGAATGATCTGAAAGTGATGCACTTGAATATTTAAGTTGCTGTAGCTGGACAATACAAAAAAGGACAAAGTTCATTGGTCAGTGCATTATTTCATCATTGATTTTCCCTGCCACTTCCTTTCAGCTCATTGATTTCCATTGCTGATTGAGTCATGTTCATCTGCTGCAAGGAGGTCACCTCATTTCCCTTTTGCTCATTTTTTTCTGCCGACTCGGCACTCCTCTTACATGTGTGTGTCACTCCCACTAATCTCAATTGTCTGCTGTCAACAGAGTGAAATACTTTATGCACAATGGACCGTGAGATTCATGGTGGGTGGTGCAGGCAGACACGGCATAAAACTTAAACAGAACGTACTCACGGACTCCATTGTACCTTGCAGGCATTTTGGAGTTGTTTCCCCTATATCAGATTTAAAGGCATGCAGTGTCTGTGGTTCCCAGTGGTCATAAAACAATACCCCTAAGCCTAGCAGAAAGGAATAATGCCCTCATCTCTCTTAATACAGATGTCACAAAATAAGCACCTCCTCAAGGTCACAATACTCTTTATTTCATGCCACACTATCTAGTGCCCTTTCATTCAGTAGCTATACAAGATCTTGTTTCTAGTGAGAAATGTTCAACAGGTGAAAGAAATAGCTGTCTTTTCAAGGAAGGTAGCAGTCTATATCATCTGTTTCGACGATTTAGATTTCATTTACTAAGGAACCCATTTCAAAATCAGTCAAATATGTTCATCAAAGCGTCAGAAGGGTATGAGTATGTCAATTATGTCTTTACATAAAAGGCATACGTATCTTAATTTAAGGTGTTCTTTAATCATAGCTCCAATCCTTAGGAAAATAAAACCAATTGGATATCTGTACAGCTTTATGTTATTCAAAGTCTAAATGCATTAGTGACAAGGCAAACTGTATTCATTCCTAGCTTAAAATCATAAACATACCCACAAAGAAAA
>NW_016837641.1:0-2310 GCF_001698545.2 Rhinopithecus bieti | reverse complement strand
CCAATTAGTCTGGCCACATTTGTATGTTTTCTGTGTGCCTGTTACTAGCCCCCAAACACACCAATATCTATTCAAAGTGACTTTCTTTTCAAATTTCTTTTCTTTCTCCCTCTGCCTTCCTCCCTTTTTCTTTCTTTCTTTCTTTCTTTTTTTTTTTTTTTTTTGGAGACAGAGTCTCACTACTGTGTTGCCGAAGCTGGAGTGCAGTGGCACCATCTCGGCTCACTGCAACCTTCACCTCCCAGATTCAAGAGATTCTCCTGCCTCAACCTCCCGAGTAGCTGGGATTACAGGTGTGCACCACCACGCCCGGCTAATTTTTGTATTTTGAGTAGATATGGGGTTTCGTCATGTTGGCCAGACTGGTCTTGAACTCCCAACCTCGAATGACCCACCCAACTCCTTCCCTTTTATTTCTTTTTTTTTTTTTTTTTTTTTTGAGACGGAGTCTTGCTCTGTCTCCCAGGCTGGAGTGCAGTGGCCGGATCTCAGCTCACTGCAAGTTCCTCCTCCCGGGTTTACGCCATTCTCTCGCCTCAGCCTCCCAAGTAGCTGGGACTACAGGCGCCCGCCACATCGCCCGGCTAAGTTTTTGTATTTCTTTAGTAGAGACGGGGTTTCACCGTGTTAGCCAGGATGGTCTCGATCTCCTGACCTCGTGATCCGCCCGTCTCGGCCTCCCAAAGTGCTGGGATTACAGGCTTGAGCCACCGCGCCCGGCCTTTCCCTTTTATTTCTATACCCACTCCCATTCCTTTCTCTCCCATGCCAGGTAACCATTCTATGGTGTTAATACATAAAATTGTTATGAGTTCTTGCATAAAGTGAATTGTTAGTTATAATATTTTAATTAATATAAATGGTTTTCCCCACACATGCATTCTTCCTGCTTTCACTGGGTACTATGTTTTATGATTGAGCCATATGGCTAAGTGTACATCTTGTCTGTGGTTTTTAACTATTGCTACTTCATTGTGTACATTCACCACATTTTTACCTTTCTCCAGGTGTAGATATCCAGGTTGTCTCCAACCCCATGATGTCAAAAATAATTCCCAATAATGGATGTTTATGAAAATCTCTTTGGGATATTACACCAAGCACAGCAATTACTAGGTCAGAGGGTACATGAACACTTAGGTATGTTCTTGCTCTCCAGAATAGGTACATCCATTTACACTTTTTTTTCTTTTTTGAGACGGAGTCTCACTCTGTCACCCAGGCTGGAGTGCAGTGGCGTGATCTCAGCTCACTGCAAGCCTCCCGGGTTCACGGCATTCTCCTGCCTCAGCCTCCTGAGTAGCTGGGACTACAGGTGGCTGCCACCACACCTGGCTAATTTTTGTATTTTTTAAGCAGAGACAGTGTTTCACCATATTGGCCAGGCTGGTCTCAAACTCCTGACCTTGTGATTGGCCTGCCTCGGCCTCCCGAAGTGCTGGGATTACAGGCGTGAGCCACCGCGCCTGGCTGTTTACACTTTCATCAGTGGTGCAAGTTGGGTTTCTTCAGGCCCACATGCCTCCAACATTTGGTGTCATTCAATTTTACAATTTTTGTAACTCTAAATAGTATAAAGTGGCCATTTAAAATTTTCATTTCCTTATTTTATCTTTTGGGACAGGGTCTCGCTTTATTGCCCAGGCTGGCTTGCAGTGGCTCGATCATGGCTCACCACAGCCTCAACACCCTGGAATTCTCTCACCGCAGCCTCCTGAGTAGCTGGGACTACAGACACGCACCACTATGTCCGGCTAATTTTTGTATTTTTTGTAGAGATGGGGTTTTAACATGTTGCCCAGGCTGGTCTTGAACTCAAGTAATCCACCCACCTTGGCCTCCCAAAGTGAAGGAATTATAGGCATGAGCCACCACACACAGCCTTTCCAACACTGTCTTCTATTACAGTTTTAACCTTTTGCCATTTAATATATCTGGAGTATAGCTTTGTGTCATGAAGGGATCTAACTTCGGCTGGGCACAGTGGCTCATGCCTGTAATCCTAGCATTTTGGAAGGTTGAGGCAGGTGGATCACCTGAGGTCAGGAGTTCAAGACCAGCCTGACCAACATCGTGAAACCCCATCTCTACTAAAAATACAAAAATTAGCTGGGCATGGTGGAAGGCACCTGTAATCCCAGTTACTCGGGAGGCTGAGGCAGGAGAATTGCTTGAACCCAGCAGGCAGAGGTTGCAGTGAGCCGAGACTGCAACATTGCACTCCAGCCTGGGCAGCAATAGCAAATTTCTGTCTCAAAAAACAAAAAACAGGCTGGGCGCGGTGGCTCAAGCCTGTAATCCCAGCACTTT
>NW_016837640.1:0-2975 GCF_001698545.2 Rhinopithecus bieti | reverse complement strand
TAATCATATAACTCTGTGAGATGAATTCAGAAATCACAAAGCAATTTCTCAGAAGGCTTCTTTCCAGATTTTGCCTGAGGATATTTCCTTTGTCACCGTAAGCTTCAATGCACTCCAAAAGATTTCATTGCAGATTCCACGAAAGCAGTGTTAGCAAACTACTCAATTAAAAGAATGGTGTGACTGTTTGATGAATTCTCACATCACAAAGCAGTTTCTCAGAAAGCTTCTTTCTAGTTTTATCTGTGAATACTTCCTTTTCCAAGATAAGCCTCAATGTACTCCCAGATATCTCTTTGCAGATTCCACAAAAACAGCATTAGGAAACTGCTCCAAGAAAAGAAAACTGTAACTCTGTAAGATGAATTCACACACCACAAAGAAATTTCTCAGAAAGCTTCTTTCTAGTTTTTATCTGAGGATATTTCCTTTGTCACTATAGGCTTCTAAGTGATCTAAAATATCCCTTCTCAGATTCCCCGAAAACAATGCTACCAAACTGCTCCATAAAAGTAATCACATAACTCTGTGATATGAATTCACAAGTCACAAAGAAGTTTCTCTGAAAGCTTCTTTCTAGTTTTTGTCTAAGGATATTTCCTTTGTTACCAGAAGCTTCAATACACTCTGAAATATACCATTGCAGATTCCACGAAAACGGTGTTAGCAAACTGCTCTATGAAAAGAACAGTGTAATGCAGTGGGATGAATTCGAACATCACAAAGCAATTCCTCAGGAAGCGTCTGTCTTGTTTTTATTTCAGGATAATACCTTTTTCACCATAGGCCTCAATGTGCTCCCAATTATCCCTTTGCAGATTCCATGAAAACAGGGTTTTCATGGAAAACAAACAAATTTTTTTATGTGAAAAAAACACAATTTTTTTTGTTTGTGAAAAACAAACAAAAGTAGAACGCTTCTTTCCAGTTTTTATCAGAAGATATTTCCGTTGTCACCCTAGGCATCAATGTGATCGAAATTATCCCCTCTCAGATTGCCCAACAGTGCTACCAAACTGCTCCATAAAAACAATCACGTAACTCTGTGAGATGAATTCACGAATCACAATGCAGTTTCTTAGAAAGTTTCTTTCCAGTTGTTATATGAGGGTATTTCCTTTCTCACCTTAAATTTCAATGCACTCCAAAATATCCCCTTTCAGATTCCACAAAAACAGTGTTAGCAAACTGCACAATGAAAAGAACCATGTATCACTGTGAGATGAATTCACATATGATAAAGCAGTTTCTCAGAAAGCTTCTTTATGGTTATTGTCTGATTACATTTCCTTTGTCTCTGTAGGCTTCATTGCACTCCGAATTATCCCACTGCAGATTCCAAGAAAACAGTGTTAGCAAACTGCTCATTGAAAAGAACAATGTTACTCTGTGACATGAATTCACACATCTCAAAGCAATTTCTCAGAAAGCTTCTTTTTGGTTAATATCTTAGGATATTTCCTTCATCACCATAGGCTTCAATGCACTCCCCTTTATCCTACTGCAGATAACACGAAACCAGTGTTATCAAACTGCTCAATGAAAATAATCATGTAACTCTGTGAGATGAATTAACACATCACAAAGTGATTTCTCAGAAAGCTTCTTTCTACTTTTTCTATGATGATATTTATTATATCACCTTAAGTTTCAATGCACCCCAAAATATCCCATGGCAGATTCCAAGAAAACAGTGTTAGCAAACTGCTCAGTGAAAAGAACAGTGTAAGACCGTGAGATGAATTCACACATCACAAAGCAGTTGCTCAGAAATCTTCTTTCTAGTTTTTATCTGAGGATATTTCCTTTATTACCATAGGCCTCAATGCTCTCTCGTATATCCCTTTGCAGATTCTACAAAAACAGTGTTGGCAAACCTATCAAAGAAAAGAAAGCTGTAACTCCATAAGATGAATTCACACATCAGAAAGAGCTTTCTCATAAAGCTTCTTACTAGTTTTTATCTGAGGATATTTCCTTTTTCACCACAGGCCTCAATGCACCACCAAATATCACATTTCAGATTCTGCAAAATCAGTATTAGCAAACTGCTCAATGAGAACAATGGTGTAACTCTGTGAGATGAATTCAAACATCACAAATCAATTTCTCTGAAACTTTCTTTCTACTTTTATTTGAAGATATTTCCTTTATCACATAGGCTTCAAAGTGATAAAAATGTACACCTTCTCAGATGCCACAAGAAGTGCTAGCAAACGACTCCATGAAAGAGTGGTGTAACTCTGTAAGAAGAATTGACACATCACAAAGCAGTTTCTCAGAAAGCTTCTTTATTGTTTTTAACTGAGTATATTTCCTTTTTAAACACAGGCCTCAATGTGCTTCTTTATATATCATTGCAGATTCAGTGATAATATTGTTAGTAAACTTCTCAATGAAAACAGTGTTGCAGCCCTGTGAGATGAATTCACACATCACAAAGCAGTTTCTCAGAACACTTCTCTCCAGTTTTTATCTGAGGATATTTTATTTTCATCCTGAGATTCATTGCTGTCCAAATATCACTTCTGAGACTCCACAAAAGCAGTACTAGCAAACTCCTTCCTGAAAGAGTGGTGTAACTCTGTGAGATGAATTCACAAGTAACAAAGCAGTTTCTCAGAAAGCTTCTATCTAGTTTTTATCTGAGAATATTTCCTTTGTCACCATAGGCTTCAAAGTGATCCAAAGTATCCCTTCGCAGATTACACAAAAAGAGTGCTAGCAAACAACTACATGAAAGAGTGTTGTTACACTGTGAGATGAATTCACACATCACAAAGCAGTTTCTCATAAAGCTTCTTTGTAGTTTCTATATGAGGATATTTAGTTTTTCACCTTAGGACTCAATGCGCTCCAAAATATCCCATTGCAGATTCCAAGAAAACAGTGCTAGCAAACTGCTCAATGAAAGAACGGTGTAACTCTGTGAGATGAATTCACACATCACAAAGTAGTTTCTCAGGAGGCTTCTC
>NW_016837639.1:0-839 GCF_001698545.2 Rhinopithecus bieti | reverse complement strand
TATTTTTTTATTTTTTATTTTTTTATTTTTATTTTATTTATTTTATTTATTTTATTTATTTTTTTTTTGAGACGGAGTCTTGCTCTGTCGCCCGGGCTGGAGTGCAGTGGCCGGATCTCAGCTCACTGCAAGCTCCGCCTCCCGGGTTTAGGCCATTCTCCTGCCTCAGCCTCCGGAGTAGCAGGGACTACAGGCGCCCGCCACCTCGCCCGGCTAGTTTTTTGTATTTTTAGTAGAGACGGGGTTTCACCGTGTTAGCCAGGATGGTCTCGATCTCCTGACCTCGTGATCCGCCCGCCTCGGCCTCCCAAAGTGCTGGGATTACAGGTGTGAGCCACTGCGCCCGGCCAACCCTATCCTTTTATTTATTTTTTATTTTTATTTTTATTTTTTTTGAGACGGAGTCTGGCTCTGTCGCCCAGGCTGGAGTGCGGTGGCCAGATCTCAGCTCACTGCAAGCTCCGCCTCCCCAGGTTTACTCCATTCTCCTGCCTCCGCCTCCCAAGTAGCTGGGACTACAGGCGCCCGCCTCGTCGCCCGGCTAGTTTTTTGTATTCTTTAGTAGAGACGGGGTTTCACCGTATTAGCCAGGGTGGTCTCGATCTCCTGACCTTGTGATTCGCCCGTCTCGGCCTCCCAAAATGCTGGGATTACAGGCTTGAGCCACCGCGCCCGGCCCGGCCCGGCCCGGCCAGGCTGATCTTGAACTGCTGACCTCAGGTGATCCACTCGCCTCGGCCTCCCAAAGTGCTGGGATTACAGGTGTGAGCCACTGCGCCCGGCCTGTATTCTTTAGTAAAGATGGCGTTTCACCGTGTTAGCCAGGGTGGTCTCGATCT
>NW_016837638.1:0-2739 GCF_001698545.2 Rhinopithecus bieti | reverse complement strand
TCAAAACAGTGTTATCAAGCTGCTCAATGAAAAGAACTGCTTGTCTCTGTAAGATGTATTCACACATCACAAAGTAGTTTCTCAAAAGCTTCTTTCCAGTTTTATCTGAGGATATTTCCTTGTTTACTATAGGCATCAATGCACTCCCAAGTATCCCTGTGCAGATTCCATGAAAATGGTATTATCAAATGGCTCCATGAAAAGAAAGGTGTAAATCTGTGAGATTAATTCAAATATTTCAAGGAACTTTCTCAGAAAACTTCTTTCTAGTTTCCATCTGAGGTTATTTCCTTTGACACCATAGGCTTCAATGCCATCCAAAATATCCCTTCTCAGTTGCCCCAAAACAGTGCTACCAAACTGAAAATGAAGAAAATCAAGTAACTCTGTGAATTGAATTAATTAACACATCACAACGCAGTGTGTCAGAAAGCTTTCTAGTTTTGTCTGAGGATAATTCCTTTGTCACCATAAGTTTAAATATGCTCCAAAATATCCCACTGCAGATTCCAAGAAAACAGTTTTAGAAAACTGCTCAATGAAAAGAACAGTGTGACACTGTACGTTGAATTCACACATCGTGAAGCAGTTTCTTATAAAGGTTCTTTCTAGTTTTATGTGAGGATATTTCCCTTTTCACCAAAGGCCTCAATGCTGTCCCAAATATCCCTTCACAGATTCCATGAAAACAGTGTTAGCAAACTGCTCCCTGAAAAGAAAGGTGTAACTCTGTGAGATGAATTCACACATCACAGAAAACATTCTCATAAAGCTTCTTTCTGGTTTTATATGAGAATATTTATTTGTCACCATACTCTTCAATGTGATCCGAAGTATCTCTTCTCAGATACCCCAAAACTGTGCTACCAAACTGATCCATGAAAAGAATTATATAACTCTGTGAGATGAATTCACATATCACAAAGCAGTTTCTCAGAAAGCTACTTTTGGTTTTTGTTTTCAGATATTTCCTTTGTCACCATAGGTTTCAAACCACTCCCAAATATCCTAAAGCAGATTCCACGAAAACAGTGTTAACAAACTGCTCCAAGAAATGAATCGTGTAACTCTGTGAGATGAATTCACACATCACAAAGCAGGTTCTCAGAAAGTTTCTTTCCACTTTTAATGTGAGGATATTTCCATTTTCATTGTAGTCTTAAAGGTGGTCCAAAATATCCCTTCTCAGATTCCGCAAAAGCAGTGCTACCAACCTGCTGCATGAAAAGAGTGGTGTAACTCTTTGAGATGAATTCACACATCACAAAGCTGTTTCTCAAAAACACTCTTTTCAGTTTTTTCTGAGGATATTTCCTTTTTCACCATATTCCTCAATGTGCTCCAGAATATCCCATTGCAGATTCCACGAGTAAAATGTTAGAAAACTTCTCAATGAAAAGAATGGTGTAACTCAGTGAGATGAATTCACACATCACAAAGAGTTTTCTCAGGAAGCTTTTCTCCTTTTATCTGAGGATATTTACTTTGTCAACATAGGCTTCAAAGTGCTCCAAAATATCCTATTGCAGATTCCATGAAAACAGTGTTATCAAACTACTCAAAGAAAAGTACAGTGTAGCTCTGTATGATGAATTCACACATCACAAAGCAGTTTCTCAGGAAGCTTCTTTCTTGTTTTTATCTGAGGATATTACCTTTTTCACTACAGGTCTAAATCCGTTCCCACATATACCTTTGCAGGTTCCATAAAAACAGTGTTAGCAAACAGCTCCAAGAAAAGAAAGGAATAAATCAGTGAGGTGAATTCAAACATCACAAATAATTTTCTCAAAAGCTTCTTTCTTGTTTTTATCTGAGGATACTTCCTTTGTCACCATATGCTTCAATGTGATCCAAGATATCCCTTCTCAGATTCCCCAAAAACAGTGCTAACAAACTGACCCATGAAAAGGATCATGTGTCTCTGTGTGATGAATTAACACATCACAAATTGGTTTCTCAGAAAGCTTCTTTCTAGTTTTTATATGAGCATATTTCCTTTCTCACCAAAAGCTTCAATGCACTCCGAAATATCAGATTGCAGATCCGAAGAAAACAGTTTAGCAAATTGATCAATGAAAAGAACAGTGTAATTCTGTGAGGTGAATTCACAAATCACAATGGAGTCTCTCAGAAAGCTTCTTTCTAGTTTTTATCTGAGCATATTTCCTTTTTCACTATAGGCCTCAATGCACTCTCAAATATCCCTTCGCAGATTCCATGAAAACAGTGTTAGCAAACTCATCCATGAAAAGAAATGTGCAACTCTGTGAGATGGATTCACACATCACTAGGAACTTTCTCTGAAAGCTTCCTTTTTGTTTATATATCAGGATATTTCCTTTGCCACCATAGGCTTCAATGCAATCCAAAATATGCCTTCTCAGGTTCCCCATAAACAATGCTACCAAACTGATACATTTTCTTGTTCACCATAGGCCTCAAAGCATTCGTGAATATCCCTTTGCAGATTCCACGAAAATAGTGTTAGCAAGCAGCTCCATGAAAACAAAGGTAAATCTGTGAGATGAATTAACACATCACAAAGAAATTTCTCAGAAATCTTCTTTTGTTTTTTCTATGAGGATACTTCCTTTGTCACCATATGCTTCAATGCGTTCCAAAATATCTTATTGCATATTCCACAAAAACAGTGTTAGCAAACTACTGAAAGACAAGAATCGTGTAACTCTTTGAGCTGAATTCACACATCACAAAGAAATTTCTCAGTGACCTTCG
>NW_016837637.1:0-588 GCF_001698545.2 Rhinopithecus bieti | reverse complement strand
AGATGCAGGGGCGTTTCAGAATTCTGTCTTCCTCACGGAATCGCGAAGTTCACATCTCACCACAACAGCAACACAAATACATTCCCAGTAAAATGAGACATTTTATGGAGTTGCACATTAGGACACTTAGATGTCTGAGAAAAAAATGTCTAACTCATAGGGAAACAAGTGGTTTATCAGATACTCTGAAAAGAAACTGGGCTGGGTGAGAGGAATACGAAAATATTATTTCAATTTTATTTTATGTATTTATGTATCTATTTACTTATTTATCTTTGAGACAGAGTCTCGCTCTGTGCCCCAGGATGGATTGCAGTGGCATGATCTCAACTCACTGCAAACTCCACCTCCCGGCCTCAAACGACTCTCCCACCTCAGCCTCCAGAGTAGCTAGGAATAAATGTGTGCACCACCACGCCGGGTTAATTTTTGTATCTTTTAAAGTAGAGACAAGGTTTCACCGTTTTGGCCAGGCCGGTCTTGAACTGCTGACTTCAAGCGATCTGTCCCCTTGGATTCCCAAAGTGAATGGGAATGCTCACAAAGTGTGCTGCGAATGTTCACAATGATTGGATACTAAATCTCAGA
>NW_016837636.1:0-589 GCF_001698545.2 Rhinopithecus bieti | reverse complement strand
TTTAATTGGGGCATTTAGCCCATTTATGTTTAAGGTTAACACTGTTATATGTGAATTTGATCCTGTCATTTTGATGTTAGCTGGTTATTTTGCTTGTTAGTTGATGCAGTTCTTCCTAGCTTTGATGGTCTTTACAATTTGGCATGTTTTTGCAGTGTCTGGTACTGGTTTTTCCTTTCCACGTTTAGTGCTTCCTTCAGGAGCTCTTGTAAGGCAGGCCTGGTGATGACCAAATCTCTCAGCATTTGCTTGTCTGGAAAGGATTTTATTTCTCCTTCACTTATGAAGCTTAGTTTGGCTGGATATGAAATTCTGGGTTGAAAATTCTTTTCTTTAAGAATGTTGAATATTGGCCCCATTCTCTTCTGGCTTGTAGAGTTTCTGCTGAGAGATCCACTGTTAGTCTGATGGGCTTCCCTTTGTGGATAACCCGACCTTTCTCTCTGGCTGCCCTTAACATTTTTTCCTTCATTTCAACCTTGGTGAATCTGACAATTATGTGTCTTGAGGTTGCTCTTCTCGAGGAGTATCTTTGTGATGTTCTCTGTATTTCCTGAATATGAATGTTGGCCTGTCTTGCTAGGTTGGG
>NW_016837635.1:0-1328 GCF_001698545.2 Rhinopithecus bieti | reverse complement strand
GTTCTATTTATATGATGGATTACATTTATTGATTTGTGTATGTTGAACAAGCCTTGCATCTCAGGGATGAAGCCAAATTGATCATGGTGGATAAGCTTTTTGAAGTACTGTTGAATTTGGTTTGCCAGTATTTTATTGAGGATTTTTGCATTGATGTTCATCAGGGATATTGGTCTAAAATTCTCTTTTTTTTGTTGTGTTCTCCGCCAGGCTTTGGTATCGGGATGATGCTGGCCTCATAAAATGAGTTAGGGAGAATTCCCTCTTTTTCTATTGATTGGAATAGTTTCAGAAGGAATGTTACCAGCTCCTCTTTTTACCTCTGGTAGAATTCATCTGTGAATCTGTCTGGTCCTGGACGTTTTTTGGTTGGTAGGCTATTAATCATTGCTTCAATTTCAGGGCCTGTTATTGGTCTATTCAGGGATTCAACTTCTTCTTGGTTTAGTCTTGGGAGGGTGTGTGTGTCCAGGAATTTATCCATTTATTCTAGATTTTCTAGTTTATCTGCAGAGAGGTGTTTATAGTATTCTCTGATGGTAGTTTTTATTTCTGTGGGATCGGTGGTGATATCCCCTTCATAATTTTTTATTGCATCTGTTTTATTCTTCTCTCTTTTCTTCTTTATTAGTCTTGCTAGTGGTCTATCTATTTTGTTGATCTTTTCAAAAAATCAGCTCCAGGATTCATTGATTTTTCTTTTGAAGGGTTTTTTGTGTCTCGATCTCCTTTAGTTCTGCTCTGATCTTAGTCATTTCTTGTCTTCTCCTAGCTTTTGAATGTGTTTGCTCTTGCTTCTCTTGTTCTTTTAATTGTGCTGTCAGGTTGTCAGTTTTAGATCTTTCCTGCTTTCTCTTGTGGGCATTTAGTGCTATAAATTTCCCTCTACACACTGGTTTATGTGTGTCCCAGAGATTGTGGTATATTGTGTCTTTGTTCTCATTGGTTTCAAAGAACATCTTTATATCTGCCTTCCTTTCGTTATTTACCCAGTAGTCATTCAGGAGCAGGTTATCCACTTTCCATGTAGTTGTGCAGTTTTGAGTGAGTTTCTTAATCCTGAGTTCTAATTTGATTGCACTGTGGTCTGAGAGACAGTTTGTTATAATTTCTGTTCTTTTACATTTGCTGAGGAGTGCTTTACTTCCAACTATGTGGTCAACTTTGGAATAAGTGTGATGTGCTGAGAAGAATGTATATTCTGTTGATTTGGGGTGGAGAGTTCTGTAGACATCTATTAGGTCTTCTTGGTGCAGAGCTGACTTCAAGACCTGGATATCCTTCTTAACTTCTTCTCATTGATCTGTCTAATGTTTCCAGTGGGGTTT
>NW_016837634.1:0-3610 GCF_001698545.2 Rhinopithecus bieti | reverse complement strand
GGTTTCAGAAGCAGAACAAGTCGAGAGCAGGGCTTACCCTTTCGTTTCTGCTAGTACTGCCTGTCTGCCTGGCAGAACTCACCATCAGATGCTGTCTTGAACCTCACCTAGACGAGCTAGTGGTCTGTGGCCGGGTTAAGAGCACAAAGAGCAGTAAGAAGGTGATGTCATGCCTGGTTTTACCATGTCCACTAGGGGAGTGGAGGAAAGCTTTCTGTTGATACATCACCTCTGGGATTTGAAGAAGAATGCAATTAAGAGAGCTAAAGTAGTCAGTAGGTAGCTCTCCTGAACCATTCTGGTTCTCTTCTAATGGCTTTTAAAATTTTACCTCTGTTGTTAAATGCAAACTCTTAACCAATATTTATAATAATCTCAGATATCATCAAAATCTTATCTATGAAACATGAGTTAGTTAATAGACTTAGCCTTTTCCACTTTACAAAATATATTCTATATGTATGTGTGCATCTTCATTTAATCTTCAAGTAAATTTTGTGAGATAGTTATTTTCTTCTAACGTTTCACAGGTATGGAATCTGAAACTCAGAGGTCAATTGATGTCTCAAAGATACCTCCAGAAATCAGTACCTTGATCAAAACTAAAATTGAAGTCATCTCCTTCACATCTTCACCTTTCTCGCTCTTCATTAGGACTGATTGTACTCTTTTCCCATCACTCACTTGCAATCTAGATTGCTTTAGGGTTGCAGTTAATTTTATGTTTGTTTTGTTTTAAATACTGACATTAAAGTTATAGAAAATCTAGAAAACTGGTTGAATGAAAATTTTAAACTTCTAATGTAATAAACAGAAAAAAATTGTGCTTTAATATATCTTGCCTTCCACTTACAAATATTTCTTAACACCATGTATTAGGCATTTGGACAAAACGGGGAAGACGACAGAAGAAACTGCACCGCCATCATGGATCTTGCAGCCAAATTCCTCTGAACTTTCCTCTACAGACGTGCTCTGGAAACAGGTTGATCATTCTCCTGCGTCATGGAGGTCTGTTCGTGACCACCCTTGTCTAGACAGTGTCCTGTTTTCAGGTGCACATTTGAGGGCTGGAGGCTCCTCTGACCCGCAGTGCTCCGGCCTGCACAGGGTCTGTCCTGTCTCCTTTGCTACTTCATTTCTCATAAGGCTCTGAGAGTGCAGGCCCTTGTGGGTGGGCACTGCAGGGTGAGAGGAAGAAGTAAACTGCTTTTTTCCCTGCGTCTGATGAGGGTTCCCGACAGCAGCTATAAGCAACAGGGACCCTGGGGGTCTCAGGCTTCAGCCCGAGAGGCAGTTTCAGCCGTTGGTGAGAGGCGGGCATCTGGGTAGCTGCACATCAGCAGGGCAGGGCTCTCCCAGCAGCCCTGCAGTGCAGAGTCTCCATCAGCTCAGCAGGGAGGGGCACATGGGGCTCCAGTGGTGAGGACTCTTGGTCCTTGGATGACAACACTCCCCAGCCCACTTCTCCAGCCTTCCTGTAGCCCTTTGCCACCTCTGTAACCAGTCTACATCTCTTCAGTTTGAAATACGTGGTGTTTGTGTAGATGACTGGACAGTATCTACTGGAGTTAGTATCTATCAAAGTAATTATATCACAATTGTAATCTTCTCCTAATAGTGAATAGTGACATTGTATTAAAAATTTTAACATTATAAATTATGCAGAAATAAAACTAATTATACAAAAAGCACTCTCTGAATAAGTTTTCCCTTGACAATCTACCATTTGATATGCAGTGATTCAAATTTAATACACAACATTGAATTACTTTTCCAACAGCCTCTTCAAATTTTGCGCAGAATTAAACTTCAACTTGCACCAGTTCTGAATTGTGTGTTCTTTTCCTGCTTAGTCAATTTCACAGGTGTATCATTATTTAACTTGCCTTTTTTGATTACTAATGTTTATATAAGTTTTCATGTTTATCCAGGTAACTGCTGTTTGTGAAATGTGTGTTTTTTTCCTTTTCCCATTTTTTCTATTGAAACATTTTCTTTATAAATATTAACATGTTTTTTTATAAATATAAACATGTTTTTGGTATGAAAATAGTAACTGGCCGGGCATGGTGGCTCACACCTGTAATCCCAGCACGTTGAGAGTCTGAGGCAGGTGGATCACCTGGGGTCAGGAGTTCGAGACCAGCCTGGTCAGCCTGGTGAAACCCCATCTCTACTAAAAATACAAAATTAGCTGGCGTGGGCTGGCGTGGTGGTGCATAAATCCAAGGTACTTGGGAGGCTGAGACAGGAGAATCACTTGAACCCAGGAGGCGAAAGTTGCAGTGAGCCGAGATCACACTATTGCACTCCAGCCTGGGCAAAAAGAGTGGAAAAAGAAAAGAAAAAAAAACAGTAACTCTTTGTGAATAATATCAACTAAAATATTTTGATTTCAGTTTTGGTTCTGAACTTTTGTTCCATCAGATTTTTTGAAGTATTTTGTTTAACATATTAACTTTCATAATATCTTTCACTGTTTTGTGCTTACAAAGTCTTTATGCATTTGGGGATTATTTAAAGCATCTACCTTTACATTTTTAACGAATGAGCTTCAGATTTTTTGGTACCTTTGAGTTATAATACAGAAATAATTTGGGTGTCATATGCAGTGAATTGCTATCATTATTGCTTTTAAGTAAAAAAATTCTAATGTTGAATATTGTCCTTCATTCATTCCAAAAGTAATTACTCAGGAACAGTTGTTTCCAACCACTATTCTAGGTTTTTCATGGTGAAAACAAAGATTCTGCCCACACAGAATTGATATACTGGTGGTAAATACAGGCAATAAGTTAAAGGCAGAGATGAGACAGGAATGATTAGTGATTCCATTTTACACAGGCTACTTGGGAGCCCTTTATTTAGAAGGTGAAATTTCATCAGATCCATAAATCAAACAATGGAGTTGTCACAAACAACGTGGCAGAGATGCTTTAAGCACAGGAAACAGAAAAAGTAAAGGCTGTGAGACTGAAAGTAACTTGCAACATTTGAACAGCAGCAAGAAAATCTGTGGCTCCAGGTTGAGGTGAGAATCTTGGGAAAACAGAAAATGGGGTGAGAAATGAAGCCAAGGAACAGGTCCTATAAAACCATGATGGTCCTTGCAAGGACCAGGGACAGTCAGAGGTATATTTAAGAAAGGGAAAACAAAAGCATGCACATGACACTCAAGAGAGTGAATGTGCATTTAGAAAAAGAAAGGAAATCTCAACGAATGTTTGGCCCCTGTCTTCTAGAACTCTTCAGGAAGTTTACCAAGCATGCTCACATAGTCTGTTCTGACTGCAGCCTGGCTTCCCCTCCCCACTCCACCATGCTACAGCTCCCAGCAACTGCCAGCACTCAGAGAATCTCCAGAGAGTGAAGGGCCCCAGAGCTGTGACTCTCCTTGCTTCTTGGTAAATCCCACTCTGTAGAGGACTACTACGTGCTCACAAACCAGACGTTCCGATAAGTCCTGCTCTTGCAAACGAAGCAGGGTGTTCCTTCCCTGTTTGCAGGGAGGACAAAGGAGCCAGCTGCAAACGGCAGACCCTGGGGGCTTATGTGTAAACATCTTGAAAATCCAGAAAGTCAGGGAAAGGTCAGAAAAACAACGTGT
>NW_016837633.1:0-2978 GCF_001698545.2 Rhinopithecus bieti | reverse complement strand
TTATCTCATAGAAAACCATTTACATCCTCTCACAGCTAAAGTTTTAAAAAAGTATCTTCACAATCTAAGTCTCAGGCACACTAGGAGTTCTATAATAAAACACCAAGTAGATCTGAATGTCCAAACTTACTAGAGAAGAAAAGTGGAATCATTGGCTATATTTCCAAATTGCATTCAAAGGAAATTTAAGTTCTGAATTTTTTTCACCTTCATACTTCCAAGGTAATAGAATTCAACCAGAACACTCCATTCCTTCAAAGCCTCTATCGAGGCAAAGTTTTACTGTATTACATCTTGCTTTCAATGGATATAAAGCAGAGTCCTGGTAGGCACATTATGCATACCTGCAAAGATGCAGAACTAAAAAGATGCAGAACAGTTCCATCTGTTCCGTATTAAAAGAAAAGTCCTGTAAACCTTGGATGGTGAGTGTAATCCTTCAGCACTAGCGCCAAAACCTCCAATATGAGAAGATACCAAGAACACCAGTAGCAAACAAAACTAAACTCTTGGCCGGGAGCAGTAGTTCACACCTGTAATCCCAGCACGTTGACAAGCCAAGGTGGGAGGATTACTCAAAGAAAGAGTTCAAGACAAGCCTGGGAAGCATAGGGAATTCTCACCTATACAAAAAAAACTTTAAAAACAGCTGGGCGTTGCGGCGCAGACCTGTCATGCTAGCTACTCGGCAGGCTGAGGTGGGAAAATTGCTTCTTCCCAGGAGTTCGAGGCTGCAGTAGCTGTGATTATGGCACTGCACTCCAGCCTGGGTGACAGAACGAGACCTAGATAATTACATTCTCTCCTGCTCCTGTTTACACTAAAATCACTAAGTTAAAACGCTTTCAAATTTGAGAGGATAAAAATCAAGTGAAATGTGACTTTGGAGTTTGGAGGTCGAAGGAAGGAAGAGAGGGAGTAACGGAGAGAGGGAAGGAAGAGAAGGAGGGAGGGAGAGAGGAAGGAAGGAAGGAAGAAAGGGGAAACAGAATAGGAAAAGAAAGGAAAGGAAGAAGGAAGGAAGGAAAAGCAAAGAAAGGAAGAAAACAAAAAAAGGAAGGAAAGAAGGAAACGAAAGATAAAGAGAAGAAGGAAAGGAAAATAAAGGAAAGGAAAAAAAGGAATGGAAAAGGAAGGGAAGGAAGAAAGAAAAGAAAAATAGAAAGAAATAAATTACTTACTAGGGGAAAGTTTTAGTAACCTCAATGACAAATAAAAGGATTGTATCTTTAGCCTGTAAAGAAATCTTTAAAATTACTCAGAAAAAAAAAAAAAAAGGAAAAACCAAAAAAAACCAAATGATTTTCAACAGAAAATAGGCAATGGAGAAACAGTCACTTATCACAAAAATAAAAATGGCCAATAGGTACATAAAACAGATTCAAAAGCATTAGAAATCATGGAAATGTCATGAAAACAATGACATTTTCTGTATAAAGGCGCAAAGATGACAAATGGAAGGGGGAACCTGGAGCTCTGTTCCTGTTGGTAGGAGTATAAACTGAGACACTTTTCTTGGAGGATAATTTGAAAATTTCTATTAAAGACCCTCAAAATTATTATCCTCCAGAAATTCTACTTCTATGAATTCAGTCCAAAAAGGCTTGCTCGACGCCATTAAAATGTATATATAAGAAAATTCACCTCTGCGGTGGCAATGATAAACTTAATATACATCCAGCTATTAACAATGATGATGCTAGGATACATTTCCTGTCACAGAAGTATGCCCAAAATATAGTCAGTGGCAAAACACTATCTAATATGATTCTACTTTAGAAAATATTTACATGTATAAAAAGTATAAAAAACAACAAACCAGAATGTTTTGAGTGGCAAATTAAAGATTTTTCTTAGTATTTGTCATCCAAATTATTACAAAAAGAATATGATTTCCTTTATAATCAGGGAGAAGTGTTATTTTCATTTATTGATATGTAAATCTCTTTTCTTTTTCTTACTTTTCCTCCCGTATGTATCCCAAGTAGGCTAGAACTCCTGCCTCTTGAGGGAAACCAGCCCATTTGTGGGAAGTGCACTACCTAAAGCTGCCCATCTTCCTTTTATTTTAAGAGATCTGGAGACATTTCTATTTCAAATTGTTTTATTGTTCTCAGAATATATGTTAATTATGAACTAGGCTGGTCTCAAACTGCTGACCTCAGGTCATCCACCCAACTCAGCCTCCCAAAGTGCTGGGATTATAGGTGTGAGCCACCACACCCCACCACCACTTCTCCCATTTATACAGGGTAGTCTTTTTCAACTTCTAAGAGCTCTTTAAAATAGCAAAGCCCTGCCATAATGCAGCGAAAAAACGAAGATATAAAATGTGTAGTAACACGTTTTTCTTAACATTAATGAAAAAGCATTTTTCAATCAGTCTGTATTTTCACAGAAAGGACAAAAATAAAAGATTCAGAAACAAACTGTATATACAAAGTACATATATCCTGAAGCTCCCAAATGACTGTGAAGCCGTCACTTCCAAACCCTACTGCCCACCACCCAAAACACGAGGAGAAAAGAAGAATGTTGGCCTTTCCCAGTTTCAATTATCAGGAGCAACATACTCAAAGCCCAGTTTAAAGAAATGTTTCTGCAGAGGCTTTACTGTACTGGGGATTTAGCCCCTTCTATTCTTCTAAACTCACTGATTTCTGCTTGTATATCTTTTTTTTTTGAGACGGAGTCTCGCTTTATCACCCAGGCTGGAGTGCAGTGGTGTGATCTTCACTCACTGTAAGCTCCGCCTCCCGGGTTCACGCCATTCTCCTGCCTCACCTTCCCATGCAGCTGGGACTACAGGTGCCCGCCACTGCACCCAGCTAATTTTTGTATTTTTAGTAGAGACGGGGTTTCACCGTGTTAGCCAGGATGGTCTCCATCTGCTGACCTTGTGATCCGTCCATCTCGGCCTCCCAAAGTGCTGGGATTACAGGCGTGAGCCACCGCGCCGGCCTCTGCTTATCTTCAAT
>NW_016837632.1:0-582 GCF_001698545.2 Rhinopithecus bieti | reverse complement strand
TTTTGAAAAGATAAAATATTGAAAACAAGCAAGTAGCAAGTTTTACATCCAAGGCGTCCTCAATAGGACTCACAGCTCATTTCAGTAACTGCAGAACAAAACATTTAAAGTATTGAAAGAAAAACAGTCAAGTCAGCCAAAAAGTCTATGTTCAGTAAAACTACTCTTCAAATACACAAAAGTTGAGGAAATGATTTTCTGGTAGACCTTCCTACAAAAATGCTAAAGTGAATCCTTCAAGATGAATTCAAGCACTGCAGTATGCAAAGACATATGGAAAAGGTAAGAATGTTAGAAAGGTAACCGTAGTTGTAAATATAAACGACAGTACTGTATTTTTTCTTTGTAACTCCTCTTATTTTCTACATGATACAAAAAATACATAGTGTATGAAGATAATATTTATGAAGTAGTAACTTAAAGACAGGATGAGGCTGAATAGGGGCAAAGTTTTCATATGTTAGAGATGATAAATTGCAAGCTAAATTGTTATAAATTTGCATGTTGATTGTAATCCACATGGTAACCACTATGAAAATACCTAAAAAGGGAAGACAAAAGAGATGAGAAATGAATAAAAAG
>NW_016837631.1:0-1683 GCF_001698545.2 Rhinopithecus bieti | reverse complement strand
AAAGAAAGATCAGAAAATATGCAGGCTGGTGTCTTACTTCTCTAGTGCACATAGGGTGGCCCACAACAGAGTGGCAGGACAGCGGGAAGTGCCTGCGAGATCAATTCCCTTACTCTCAGCTGGTGGGTGCTGCCTGAAAAGCCAGTCTCTCCAACCTCGGTGGGAGGGGGACTCACAACTGGTTTGACCAGACCAGTGGAGGCCGCAGGTGGGACATGCTGGCCTCAGAATGTGAGGTCTTGGAGGCTGGAGGAAAATGGCCTTGGGTGACCAGAAACTTCATCAGTGGGTGCCAGTACATGCGAAATCAAAGAGAAGATGAGCCACATCAGCAGAAATCAGTGAAGAATGTCCAGAGAAGACTCCACTGACCATACACAGCACAGACCAGCCTGTTCCAGAGAACAGTGCAAATGGCACACAGCAAGGGGGGCTACTTCGACCCTGCCCATGCCACCAGCAGCTCGGACCCTAAGTTCAGATGCCACCACAGGGGCCTAATTCCAGTGCTCGGTCCACTTCTCAGGAAGATGGGAGCCTGCACTCAGCCCCATCCCCGTGGCTGCACAGGGCCCAGGACCCGTGACATGGCGCTCTGGGTGCAGGCTGAGAAAGAGCGGAATGTAGGGTGGCATGTCGGTGATCTCGGCGACACTCTGACCATCTTGGAGCAGCCCCAACAGCCTCAGTTGTGGGCTCAGCTGCAACTGCCACCTGGCGATGGCACAGGGGCGCAGCAGTGGCAACCCTTGACCCTGTCTCCACCACCAGCAGCGTGGACGGCAGTACCAGAGAGCGCCTCCGCACCTAAGACCTTAGGCCACGCAGCTGCAGGATGATGTGAAACTGCCGCAGACACAGCTCCCAGAGGCTATGCAGTGCCCAGCGAGGCGACCCTGCACTCTGGGCACGGGCCAAAGATCAGATACTACCATGAAAGGACGGTGAACTTGGTGACCCTAAGGCTCGCAGTGGGTTTAGCAGCAGCTGTCACCTGGAACCAACCCTGACCCTGGCAGCCTCACCAGTTGCAGGAACCCCAGGGCCAGATGCCGCCTCAGCGCCTAATTCAGGTGTTCTTCCTCCAGCTGCAGCAGGGTGGAAATCCGCTGCTGAGCCCCATCTTGGCTGCTGCACAGAGCCTAGCGCCCGCACGACCGGCTCTGAGTAAGAGCAGAGGAAGAGCGGACCTAGGGTGGGAGGACGCTGCACTTCCTGACCCTCAGGCTATCTGGGGCCAGCCCTGCGGGCCTCTGTCTAAAGCTCCGCTGCAGCTGCTACCTGCTCATGGCGCGCAGTGGTGGCAAACCCGGACTCTGCCGGCGACACCAGCGCCCCGAAATCCTAGAGCCAGACGCCACCGAGTGGCAAAGTCAGGCAATCGGCCCACAGCTGCAGGAGAGCAGGAACCTGCCCTTTGGGGGATTCCTGGAGGCTGCACAGTGCCCAGCGCCCGCCACCCGGTGCTCTGGGCGCAGGCAAATGATCCTCAGGACGTCTGGGACTGGACCAGCCCTGCAGCCTCAGTGGTGGGCTCCGGGGCGGCTGCCACGTGCACACGGTGAACTATAGCAGCTGTGGCAGTCCCGAACCTGTCCAAGCCACCGGCAGTGCGGACCCCATGACCAAAAGCCGCCGCTGGCGCCTAACTCAGGCTGTCGGCCCCCCCAGCAGCCAGAGGGC
>NW_016837630.1:0-806 GCF_001698545.2 Rhinopithecus bieti | reverse complement strand
CACTGGCACCCGGGCTGGCGTGCAGTGGCACAATCTCGGCTCACTGCAATCTCTGCCTCCTCTGCCTCCTGGGTTCATGCAATTCTCCTGCCTCAGCCTCTCAAGTAGCTAGGATTACAGGAGCACACCACCACACCTGGTTACTTTTTTGCATTTTTAGTAGAGACGGGGCTTCACTGTGTTGACCAGACTGGTCTTGAATTCCTGACCTCATGATCCACCCACCTCAGCCTCTCAAAGTGCTTTTATTTTTTAGAATCTCATCCTCTCCAGGAAACCCCATCCAATCATTCTGCTTCCTCCTCCTGTCCTCTCCCAGGAAGTTCTCTCCTCACCTGTGAGCAGGAGCTCCTTCCAGGTGATGTGCAGTGTGCAGGGAGGCACTGAGAGGGGTCCCATGGCCTGTGCTGCCTGCGTGTTCTCTTCTGTGGAGATGATCCTGGGATCCAGAAACTCTGAGCACGGCTGTCAGCTGTGCTGTCCTTCCTCCTTCTGTGCTGAGCCTCTTCCCAGGGCAGGAGCACTTCTCAGGCTCATGGGCGGGGTCTGTGCCCAGGACACCTCTCTGTCCCCTCCCCTCTCAGTCCTGCCTCCTTGTCCCTCCTTCTCTTTTTCCTTTTGTCTGTGTGTCAGGTCCCTGGGAATTGTGGAGGCCTCTGCCTTTTTCAGCAGTGATTCGGTCACCAAACCTCGGCACACACTAGGTGCAGAAACACAAACACAAACACAAAAGAGACACACACAGGCACACACATGCCCTGTAGCTTGGGCAAGCACAGTCCCGGGCCTCAGCCTCCTGCTGTCCT
>NW_016837629.1:0-760 GCF_001698545.2 Rhinopithecus bieti | reverse complement strand
AATATCTACGATGCTACATGACCTTCAGCTGGCTATATCTAATATATAATATCTAATATTTAATGTCCTATAAAATAGAGGTAATAATAACATCTACTTGATAGGAAAGTTAAGAATATTAAATGACACCATTGATGTTAAATGGAAGTAACTTTCTGAAATGTATTAATGAGATGTGATTCTTTGTTCTAGTCCTCCCTTTATAGACTACACTATTTTGTTCGAGTTTTCTCTTTTCAGTCAGAGAAAGCAATAAAATTGTAATAGTAAAAATTAAATAAAATTTAATTTGTAATTGTGTTCTGGTCTTCTCCTTGTTCAGCCATGGAAAGCAATAAAACTGTGATAGCAGAAATTAAAAGTGAGCAGAGATTTATTTAAAAATTGACATTCTCCTTTTCAATGCCAAAATGAGAACTAGAAAGTTTTAATAAGGCAACAGTCTCAAGAAACAATTTATTGAAGGGAATATGGGTTTCTAAATCCTAATGAGTTTTTTTACCTATGTGAGTCAAGTTTGACTGCCTTGAATCCTACTATGACTTTAATGGGAGTTCTAGTTAGGGTAAAAAGTGTCAAAGAAAAAATTGCACCAGACAAAGTTAAACACATAAAAAAGCTGTTATTGAAGGCGATTGCAAAAGGGTAGAGGCCAGAACTTAGTCTGAACTCAGCTCCACTGAAACAAACAGCAGTAGGGATTTTGAGATCTGGAATGAGGGGGAGATCGTAGACCACTTGTCTTTGCTAGTTGTCTTTT
>NW_016837628.1:0-806 GCF_001698545.2 Rhinopithecus bieti | reverse complement strand
AGAGATTGCTTTCTGATTTGTGACTTCATCACACAGAGTTCCTCCTTTCCGTTCTTGGAACTGTTTGCTAACACTGTTGTCGTGGATTGTGCAAGGTGATATTTGGGAGTCCATAGGGGCCCATGGTGAAAAAGGAAATATCCTCAGATAATACCTATAGCGAAGCTTTCTGAGAGATTGCTTTCTGATGTGTGACTTCATCACACAGATTTCCACCCTTCCCTTCTTGGAACAGTTTGCTAACACTGTTGTCGAGGATTCTGCAAAATGATATTTGGGAGCACATTTAGGTCTGTGGTGAAAAAGGAAATATCCACAGATAATAACTAGAGAGAAGCTTTCCGAGAGATTGCTTTCTGATGTGTGACTGTATCGCACAGAGTTGCACACTTCCCTTCTTGGAACAGTTTGCTAACACTGTTGTCGTGGATTTCACAAACTGCTATTTGGGAGCTCATTGAGGGCTATGGTGAAAAAGGAGATATCCTCAGATCAAAACTGGAAAGAAGCCTTCTGAGAAACTGCATTGCCATATGTGAATGCAACTCACAGAGTTACACGTTTCTCTTCAGTGATCAGTTTGCTAACAAAGTTTTCTGGAAATCTGCAATGGGATACTTCTTAGCGCAATGAAGCTTATGGTGACAAAGGAAATATCCTCAGATGAAAACTAGAAAGAAGCTTTCTTAGAAACTTCTTGGTGATGTGTGAATTCATGTCACAGAGTTACACTTATGTTTCGTGGAGCAGTCCATTAACACTGTCTTTGAGGAACCTGAGAAGGGCTTCCTTGGATCGCACTGAGG
>NW_016837627.1:0-774 GCF_001698545.2 Rhinopithecus bieti | reverse complement strand
AACACTGTTTTCGTGGAATCTGCAAAGGGATATCTGGGAGCACATTGAGGCCTATAGAGAAATAGAAAATATCCTCAGATAAAAACCAAAAAGAATCATTCTGAGAATCTACTTCTTGGTATGTGAATTCATCACACCGAGTTACACTGTTGTTTTCATTGAGCAGATTGTTAACAGTGTTTTCTTGGAATCTGCAGTGGGATATTTCTTATCAAATTGAAGCTTATGATGACAAAGGAAATATCCTCAGATTTAAACTAGAAAGAAACTTTCTGAGAAACTGCTTTGTGATGTGTGAATTCATCTCACAGAGTTACACCTCTCTTTTCATGGAGCAGTTTGCTGACACTGTTTTCATGGAATCTGCACTGTTATATTCTGGAGCGCATTGAGGCCTACTGTGAAAAAGTAAATATCTTCATATGAAAACTAGAAAGAAGCTTTCTGAGAAACCAGTTTGTGATATGTTAATTCATCTCACAGAGTTACACGATTTTTTTCATGGGTGAGTTTGGTAGCACTGTCTTTGTGGTGTCTTAGAAGGAATATTTGGGAGTGCATGGACACTGATGGTAGAAAAATAAATATACTGAGCAAAATACTGGAAAGAAGCCTTCTGAGAAATTTCTTTGTGATGGGTGAATTCATCACACCGAGTTATGCTGTTTGTGAAACCATTTTGTGATTTGTGTATTCATCTCAGAGAGCTTGTGTAAACGACTTTGTGATGTGTGTATTCATCTCATAGAGCCTGAATTTTTTGTTGATTGAGCT
>NW_016837626.1:0-804 GCF_001698545.2 Rhinopithecus bieti | reverse complement strand
TCCAGGCAGAGCTCAGGTCCTGGCCTGGTTCAAGGTCTTCCCCAATGTCCTTCTAGCTCTGGTGCCCTGCAGGGTCTACCTTGGAGCACCTGGAGCCGGAGAAGCTGCCCCTCACCTTTGTGATCCCAGGGACCCACTCCCTGATCATGATGAAGGTGGACCCAAACCCGCTGAGGTGCCTGAAGGAGCAGGGTCAGCCTCTGCCTCCCACGGCCTCTCTGATGGGGAGGATGTTATCCCCGCAGCGAGAGCTGGGAGCAGAATCGGGAGGATGGGAGTTTTCTCTGTGGGTAGCTCTGGGCTCCAGGGTGGAGCTCTTTTAACCTGGCCCCTCCCCTGTGACACTCCTTGGCCCCAGGCAAAGAAAGCAGCTTGCCCGAGGTCACATGACAGGAATGAACAGAGTGGAACCTGGGTTCTTTTCACCCAGCTGCAGTTCCCCTCTCCCCTGCCCCTTCCCCAGGTGATAGAGAACCTGGCATGCTGTGCCCCCTAGAAGAGTTCCCTTTCCTTCTGGTGAGGGATGGGAACCAGCTTGGGGTGGGAGGGATGAGGGGTCTGGGGGCTCTCCCAGCCCTGCCTCACATTTGAAGGATGGCATCTGGGCGGCAGCATGGTTTAGGCTAGAACAGGCGGCCCCTAGGTTTATAGCCTGGCCTCGGGCAGGATGCTGCCATGCCACCTTCTCTTCTGCACATCCTGACCTGGCACCCTACCTAGTTAAATGTCCTCAGGCCTCCTGCCCCTGGACATTGCCCCCACTCCCTGCGCAGGCACAGCTGTCCTTTTCCTGGACTAATCTTC
>NW_016837625.1:1711713-1713647 GCF_001698545.2 Rhinopithecus bieti | reverse complement strand
GTGCACATGTACCCTAGAACTTAACGTATAAAAAAATAAAAAATAAATAAAATAAAACCCTAAAAAAGAGAAAAGAAAATTTGTTACATGTAGCAGAAGAAAATAAACATTAAACAAATTTTTAAAAAGTAGTTTTGAGCAAGGAGATCTCAGAAACGTCAGTGACTTGACAGAGCTATAGTGCCAGGGCACTAGACTTACAGAGTTATCCTCATCATCATCTCCTCATGATCACAAGATGGCTGCAACAGTTCTAAGCATCATGTCCTCATAGAAAGCTTGGGGGCAGCCAGAGTGATTTAAGGTGCTTTTCATCAGGAAAAAAAAAATTTCCCAGAAGCCCTCCCACATATTTTCTTTTGTTTATTATTGCCTAAAACCTAGCTTCATTGCCACCCCTACCTGTACAGACTTTTGGAAAAGCAACTACATATACATATATATGTTCTATAGTGGGGAAGACGCCATGAGAGAAGAGAGTTTGGAATGACTACCACAGTGTGCCAACTACATTTTAGGGTATTCATTACATGCATTTTGCCTCCTTAAAAATATATATCATTTACTTTTATTTCTATTCTCATTCCAAATAAATATAACTATTCATAGCACAAAAAGAGAAAGAATTGTTCATCATAACAAGCTAGGACTTCCAATACAATGTTAAATAAGAGTAGTCATTCTTGCTTGGTTTCTGATCTTAGAGGCAAACATTCAGGAAAGCACTTTATCTTTTACCATTGAGAATAAAGGTCAGCTGTGGTGGCTCACACCTGTAATCCCAGCACTTTGGGAGATCGAGGAGGGAGGATCCCTTGAGCCCAGGAGTGCAAGATCAGCCTTGACAACATAGTGAGACCAGTCTCTACAAAAAAATAAATAAATAAAAATCAGTCCGGCATGGTGGTGTGCACCTGTAGTCCCAGCTACTCAGGAGGCTAAAGTGGGAGTATCACTTGAGCCCAGGAGGTTAAGGCTACAGTGAGTTGTGATCACACCACTGCACTCCAGCCTCGGTGACAGAGAAAAACTCTGTCTCAAAAACAAAATACAGAAAGATGTCAGCTGTAGAATTTTCTATATGTTCTTTATCGTGTTAAGGGAGTTACCCACTATTCCTAGTATTCTGAAAGATTTTATCATGAATGACTGCTGGATTTTGTCAAATTATTTTTCCTCATCAATTGGTATGCTCATGTGATTTTTCTCCTTTAGCTTATTGACACAGTAGATTACACTGATTGATTTTTGAATGCTGAACTAGCCTTGCATACCTGGAATAATTAAATAATTTTCCTTTATGAAAGCCTACGTGTACCGGTTTAAAAACCAAGCTATACACTGGGTGAAATATTTGTAAAGAGTCTATCTGACAAAGGATTTGTATCTACAATATATAAAGTATTTTCTTTTTTTTATTTTTATTTTTTTATTTTTTATTTTTTTAACTTCTTTTTCTTTTTTTAATTATTATTATTATACTTTAAGTTCTAGGGTACATGTGCACAACATGCAGGTTTGTTACATATGTATACCTGTGCCATGTTGGTGTGCTGCAGCCATCAACTCGTCAGCACCCATCAACTCGTCATTTACATCAGGTATAACTCCCAATGCCATCCTTCCCCCCTGCCCCTCCCTCCTCCCCATAATAGGCCCCAGTGTGTGATGTTCCCCTTCCCGAGTCCAAGTGATCTCATTGTTCAATTCCCACCTATCAGTGAAAACATGTGGTGTTCGGTTTTCCGTTCTTGCGATAGTTTGCTAAGAATGATGGTTTCCAGCTGCATCCATGTCCCTACAAAGGACACAAATTCATCCTTTTTTATGGCTGCATAGCATTCCATGGTGTATGTGTGCCACATTTTCTTAATCCAGTCTGTCACTGATGGACATTTGGGTTGATTCCAAGTCTTTGCTATTGTGAATAGTGC
>NW_016837625.1:1708699-1711491 GCF_001698545.2 Rhinopithecus bieti | reverse complement strand
AAATAAAAAGTAACAAACTGTTGATACATGCAGGCCTCTCAAGATGTCAAAACATCATATGTTACAGAAAATACAAAACATAGTTAATATACATGGGCATAGGTTTAAATAGTGTGTGTTACTGATTTCTTAACTGAGTTATATTTCTCAAGACTGCATTAAATGAAAAATAATGTTAGTCACCTCAGATGAATTTAATTGTACCATATTGTGGTTGTTTTGTGACTTTTTTTTATTACACTTCAAGCAATGGGATACATATGCAGAACGTGCAGGTTTGTTACATAGGTATACATGTGCCATGGTGGTTTGCTGCACCCATCAACCTATCATCTACATTAGGTATTTCTTCTAATGCTATCGCTCCCCTTTCCCCCTAACACCTGACAGGCCCCAGTATGTGATGCTCCCCTCCCTGTGTCCATGTGTTCTCATCGCCCAACTCCCAATTATCAGTGAGAAGATGTGGTGTTTGGTTTTCTGTTCCTGTGTTAGTTTGCTGAGAATGATGGTTTCCAGCTTCATCCATGTCCCTGCAAAGGACATGAACTCATCCTTTTCTATGGCTGCATAGTATTCCATGGTGTATATGTGCCACATTTTCTTTATCCAGTCTGTCATTGATGGGTTTTTGGGTTGGTTCCAAGTCTTTGCTATTGTGAATAGTGCTGCAGTAAACATACGTGTGCATGTGTCTTTATAGTAGAATGATCTATAATTATTTGGATATATACTCAGTAATGAGATTGCTGGGTCAAATGAAGTTTCTGGTTTTAGATCCTTGAGGAATCGCCACACTGTCTTCCACAATGGTTGAACCAATTTACACTGCCATCGACAGTGTGAAAGCATTCCTATTTCTCCACATCCTCCCCAGCATCTGTTGTTTCCTGACATTTTAATGATCACCATTCTAACTGGCATAAGATGGTATCTCATTGGGGTTTTTATTTGCATTTACTTAATGACCAGGGATGATGACCTTTTTTTCATATGTTTGTTGGCTGCATAAATGTCTTCTTTTGAGAAGTGTCTGTTCATATCCTTTACCCACTTTTTGATGGGGTTGTTTTTCTTGTAAATTTGTTTAAGTTTCTTGTAGATTCTGGATATTAGCCTTTTATGAGATGGATAGACGGCAAAAATTTTCTCCCATTCTGTAGGTTGCCTGTTCACGCTGGTGATAGTTTCTTTTGCTGTACAGAAGCTCTTCAGTTTAATTAGATCCCATTTGTCAATTTTGGCTTTTGTTGCCATTGCTTTTCGTGCTTTAGTCATGAAGTCTTTGCCCATGCTTATGTCCTGAATGGTATTGCTAGGTTTTCTTCTAGAGTTTTTATGGTTTACTTCTTACGTTTAAGTCTTTGCCCATGCCTGTGTCCTAGGTTTTCTTCTAGGGTCTTCATGGTTTTAGGTCTTACATTTAAGTCTTTAATCCATCTCAAGTTAACTTTTGTATAAGGTGTAAGAAAGGGGTCCAGTTTCAGTTTTCTGCATATGGCCAGCCAGTTTTCCCAACACAATTTATTAAATAGGGAATCCTTTCCCCATTGCTTGTTTTTGTCAGGTTTGTTAAAGATCAGATGGTTGCAGATGTGTGGCATTATTCCTGAGGCCTCTGTTCTGTTCTGTTAGTCTATGTATCTGTTTTTTGTACCAGTACCATGCTGTTTTGGTTACTGTAGCCTTTTAGTATAGTTTGAAGTCAGGTAGTGTGATGCCTCCAGCTTTGTTCTTTTTACTTAGGATTGTCTTGGCTATATGGGCTCTTTTTTGTTCTATTTGAAATTTAAAAGAGTTTTTTCTAATTCTGTGAAGAAAGTCAATGGTAGCTTGATGGGGATAGCATTGAATCCATAAATTACTTTGGGCAGTATGGCCATATTCCTGATATTGATTCTTCCTATCCATGAGCATGGAATGTTTTTCCATTTGTTTGTGTCCTCTCTTATTTCGTTGAGCAGTGGTTTGTCGTTCTTGAAGAGGTCCTTCACATCACTTGTAATTTGTATTCTTAGGTATTTTATTCTCTTTATAGCAATTGTGAATAGGAGTTCACTCATGATTTGGCTGTTTGTCTATTATTGGTGTATAAGAATGCTTGTGATTTTTGCACATTGATTTTTTTTTATCCTGAGATTTTACTGAAGTTGCCTATCAGCTTAAGGCAATTTTGGGCTGAGATGATGGGGTTTTCTAAATATACAATCATGTCATCTGCAAACAGAGACAATTTGACTTCCTCTTTTCCTGATTGAACACCCTTTATTTCCTTCTCTTGCCTGACTGCCCTGGCCAGAACTTCCAACACTATGTTGAATAATAGTGGTGACAGAGGGCATCCTTGTCTTGTGCCGGTTTTCAAAGGGAATGCTTCCAGCTTTTGCCCATTCAGTATGATATTGGCTGTGGGTCTGTCGTAAATAGCTCTTATTATTTTGAGATATGTTCCATCAAAACCTGGTTTACTGAGTTTTTAGCATGAAGTGGTGTTGAATTATGTCGAAGGCCTTTTCTGCTTCTATTGAGATAATCATGTGGTTTTTGTCACTGGTTCTGTTTATGTGATGGATTATGTTTATTGATTTGCATATGTTGAACCAGCCTTGCATCCCAGGGATGAAGCTGACTTGATCATGGTGGGTAAGATTTTTGATGTGCTGCTGGATTTGGTTTGCCAGTATTTTATTGAGGATTTTTGCATTGATGTTCATCAGGGATATTGACCTGAAATTTTCTTTTTTTGTTGTGTCTCTGCCAGGTTTTGGTATCAGGATGATGCTAGCCGCATG
>NW_016837625.1:1663852-1708527 GCF_001698545.2 Rhinopithecus bieti | reverse complement strand
TTTTTTTTTTTTTTTTTTTTTTTTTTTTTTTTTTTGGTTAGTAGGATATTAATTACTGCCTCAATTTCAGAACTTGATATTGGTCTATTCAGGGACTCGACTTCTTTCTGGTTTAGTCTTGGGAGGGTGTATGTGTCTGGGAATTTATCCATTTCTTCTACATTTTCTTGTTTATTTGTGTAGAGGTGTTTATAGTATTCTCTGACAGTAGTTTTTATTTCTGTGGGATCAGTGGTGATCTCCCCTTTATCATTTTTTGTGTCTATTTTATTTTTTATCTCTTTTCTTCTTTATTTTTCTGGCTAGCAGTCTATCTATTTTGTTACTCTTTTAAAAAAAAAACAAAACAACTCCTGGATTCACTGATTTTTTGAAGGGTTTTTCATGTCCTTATCTCCTTCAGTTGTGCTCTGATCTTAGTTCTAATTCTTGTCTTCTGCTAACTCTTGAGTTTGTTTGCTCTTGCTTCTCTAGTTCTTTTCATTTCGATGTTAGGGTGTCAATTTTAGGTCTTTCCTGGTTTCTTTTGTGGGAATTTAGTGCTATAAATTTCCCTCTAAACACTGCTTTAGCTGTGTCCCAGAGACTCTGGTACATTGTGTCTTTGTTCTCATTGGTTTCAAATAATTTATTTATTTCTGCCTTAATTTCATTATTTACCCAGTAGTCATTCAGGAGCAGGTTGTTCAGTTTCCATGTAGTTGTGCAGTTTTGAGTGAGTTTCTTAATCCTGAGTTCTAATTTATTGCACTGTGGTCTGAGAGACTGTTATGGTTTCCGTTTTTTGCATTTGCATTTGCATTACTTCCAATTATGTGGTCAATGTTAGAATAAGTGTGATGTGGTGCAAAGAATGTATATTCTGTTGATTTGGGGTGGAGAGTTCTGTAGATATCTATTAGGTCTGCTTGGTCCAGAACTAAGTTCAAGTCCTGAATATCCTTGTTAATTTTCTGTCTCATTGATCTGTTTCATATTGACAGTGGGGTGTTAAAGTCTCCCACAATTATTGTATGGGAGTCTAAATCTCTTTGTAGGTTTCTAAGAACTTGTTTTATGAATCCAGGTGCTCTTGTATTGGGTGCATATACATTTAGGATGGTTAGCTCTTCTTGTTGCATTGATCCCTTTACCATTATGTAATGCCCTTCTTTTGTCTTTTTTGATTTTTGTTGGTTTAAAGTCTGTTTTATCAGAGACTAGGATTACAACCCTTGCTTTCTTTTTTTTTCCCATTTGCTTGTAAATATTCCTCCATCCCTTTATTTTGAGCCTATATGTGTCTTTCCATGTGAGATAGGTCTCCTGTATACAGCACACCAATGGATCTTGACTCTTTATCCAATTTGTCAGTCTACATCTTTTAATTGGGGCATTTAGCTCATTTACATTTTACGTTAATATTGTTATATGTGAATTTGATCCTGTCATTATGATGCTAGCTGGTTATTTTGCCCATTAGTTGATGCAGTTTTTTCATAGTGTCAATGGTCTTTACAATTTGGTATGTTTTTGCAGTGGCCAGGGCCGGTTTTTCCTTTCCACATTTAGTTCTTCCTTCAGGAGCTCTTCTTGTAAGGCAGGCCTGGTGGTGACAAAATGTCTCAGCATTTGCTTGCCTGTAAAGGATTTTATTTCTCCTTCACTTATGAAGCTTAGTTTGGCTAAATAAGAAATTCCAGTTTGAAAATTCTTTTCTTTGTGAATGTTGAGTATTGGCCCCCACTCTCTTCTGGTTTGTAGGGTTTCTGCAGAGAGATCTGCTGTTAGTCTGATGGGCTTCCCTTTGTGAGTAACCCGACTTTTCTCTCTGGCTGCCCTTAACATTTTTTCCTTCATTTCAACCTTGGTGAACCTGAAAAATCATGTGTCTTGGGGTTGCTCTTCTCAAGAAGTATCTTTGTGGTGTTCTCTGTATTTCCTGAATTTGAATGTTGGCCTGTCTTGCTAGATTGGGGAAGTTTTCCTGGATAATATCCTGAAGAGTGTTTTCCAACTTGGTTCCATTCTCCCCATCACTTTCAGGTACACCAATCAAATGTATGTTTGGTGTTTTCACATAGTCCCATATTTCTTGGAGGCTTTGTTTGTTCCTTTTCATTCTTTTTTTTTTTTTTTCTCTAATCTTGTCTTCATACTTTATTTCATTAGTTGACCTTTAATCTCTCATATCCTTTCTTCTGCTTGATCAATTTGGCATTGATACTTGTGTGTGCTTCACAAAATTCTCTTGTGTTTTTCAGCTCAATCAGGTCATTTATGTTCTTCTCTAAATGGTTATTCTAGTTAGCATTTCATCTAATCTTTTTTCAATGTTCTTAGCTTCCTTGCATTTGGTTAGAACATGCTCCTTTAGCTCAGAGGATTTTGTTATTACCTACTTTCTGAAGCCTGCTTCTGTCAATTTGTCAAACTCATTGTCCATCCAGTTTTGTTCCCTTGCTAGCGAAGAGTTGTGATCCTTTGGAGGAGAAGAGGCATTCTGGTTTTTGGAATTTTCAGCCTTTTTGTGCTGGTTTTTCTTCATCTTCATGGATTTATCCACCTTTGGTCTTTGATGGTGGTGACTTTCGGATGGGGTTTTTGTGTGGACGTCCTTTTTGTTGATGTTGATTCTATTCCTTTCTGTTTGTTAGTTTTCCTTCTAACAGGCCCCTCTGTTGCAGGTCTGTTGGAATTTGCTGGAGGTCCACTGCAAACCCTGTTTGCCTGGGTATCACCAATGGAGGCTGCAGAGCAGCAATGATTGCTGCCTGTTCCTTCCTCTGGAAGCTTCGTCCCAGAGGGGCACCCACCAGATGCCAATGGGAGCTCTCCTGTATGAGGTGTCTGTCAACCCCTGCTGGAGGTGTCTTCCAGTCAGGAGGCACGGGGGTCAGGGACCCACGTGAGGAGGCAGTCTGTCTCTTAGCAGAGCTCGAGTGCTGTCCTGGGAGATCTACTACTCTCTTCAGAGCCAGCAGGCAGGAACATTTAAGTCTGCTGAAGCTGTGCCCATAGCCACCCCTTCCCCCAGGTGCTTTGTCCCAGGGAGCTGGGAGTTTTATCTATAAGCCCCTGACTGGGGCTGCTGCCTTTCTTTCAGAGATGCCATGCCCAGAGAGGAGGAATCTAGAGAGGCAGTCTGGCTACAGCGGCTTTACTGAGCTGCGGTGGGCTCTGCGCAGTTTGAACTTCCTGCGGCTTTGCTTTGTTTACACTGTGATGGGAAAACCACCTACTCAAGCCTCAGTAATGGCCGACACCCCTCCCCCAACCAAGCTCGAGCATCCAGGTCAACTTCAGACTGCTGTGCTGGCAATGAGAATTTCAAGCCAATAAATCTTAGATTGCTGGCTCTGTGGGGGTCAGATCTGCTGATCTAGGCCACTTGGCTCCTTGGCTTCAGCCCCCTTTCCAAGGCAGTGAATGGTTCTGTCTGGCTGGTATCCCATGTGCCACTGGGGTATGAAAAAAAACTCCTGCAGCTAGCTCGGTGTCTGTCCAAACAGACGCCCAGTTTTGTGCTTGAAACCTACAGCCCTGGTGGTATAGGCACCTGAGTGAATCTCCTGGTCTGTGGGTTGCAAAGACCATGGGAAAAGTGTAGTATCTGGGCCAGAATGCACCATTCCTCATGGCACAGTCCTTCACGGCTTCCCTTGGCTAGGGGAGGGAGTTCCCTGACCCCTTGCACTTCCAGGGGCAATGCCCCACCCTGCTTCTGCTCTCCCTCCTTGGGCTGCACCCACTGTCTAATCAGTCCCAGTGAGATGAGCCAGGTACCTCAGTTGGAAATGCAGAAATCACCCACCTCCTGTGTTGATCTCACTGGGAGTTGCAGACCAGAGCTGTTCCTATTAGGCCATCTTGCAAGCCATACACTTTTCTTTTTTTTTTTCTTTTCTTTTGAGACAGAGTCTCACTCTTTCACTTAGGCTGGAGTGCAGTAGAGCAGTCTCGGTTCACTGCAACCTCAGCCTCCTGGGTTCGACAATTCTCCTGCCTCAGCCTCCCAAGTAGCTGTGATTATAGGTCTGTGCCACCACGCCAAGCGAATTTTTGTGTTTTTAGTAGAGATAGGGTTTCACCATGTAGGCCAGGCTAGTCTCTAACTCCTGACCTCAGGTGATTTGCCTGTCTTGGCTTCCTAACGTGCTGGGATTTCAGGTGTAAGCCACCATTCCTGGCCTGTTTTGTGACTTTTTGTGCACTGTTTGATATTCACAACCTTTCCTCTTTCCAGCTATTTGTGCATTAGCTATTATATCTTTTGTTTTTGTTTTTTATTTTGCTATAAGGATGAAATGTTTCATATATGCTTGAAAAAAATAAAAGTGGGGATCATGCTAATTCCTATGAGTCATCCACTGAGTGATAGGTGCTAAGACAAGAAAGAAAATCTAGAGCTGCTGTAGGAGGCAGAGATGTGCGACGAGCAGAAGTCTGAGGAACTGAATTCCTAGTAAGATTAGGATATTTTAAGTCTGCTAGAATTTTCAGACTTTAAAAAGTCTGCAAATACAATCATGCCTGTGTTTGGTGGAAATGTGAAGACTGCAGAAACCAATTAAAGTTATGTACTTGGGCAGCCCAGCAGGGAACATTCTGAGAGATGTATAGGACAGGAGGACCAGGAAAGGGACAGCAATAAATTCAGGTTGCCAAGGAGTTCCGGAGAGGAATCGTGGCCTGAGCTAAGGAGTTGTGCTGTGATCAGAAGCAGAGACAGAGGACAGGCTGGCCTAGAGGGTGGGCTAAGAAGCAATCCAAGTGACCATGTAAAGCTGCCAATTCTAGACTCTCGATTCTGTTCCATTAATCTGTATGGATATGTGCCCCTGACAAGAGTCCCTGGCCAAGCTGGCCAAACTTGCAAGTGAAGCTTGACTCCAGCTCACTCTGTTCACCAAGCCTTGTGTTGTGATGCAGCACTGCAGCCATCTGGAGGAGGAATCTTACTCCAATTTTTTTTCTTCCATATTTACTTTTAATTAACATATAATTTATATACCATAAAACATACCCTTTTAAAAGTTCAGAGTTTTTAGCATATTCACAAAGTTGTGCAGTTATGTAATTTCAAAATGTTCATTACCCCCAAAAGAAACCCTGTACCCATTAGTAGTCATTTCTCATTCCCCCCACCTCCCAGCTCCTAGTCTGCTTTCCATCTTTATAAACTTGCCTTGTCTGGCAAGTTATCTCATATAAGTGGAATCATACAACATGCGACCTGTATATCCAGCTTCTTTCCCTTAGCATAATGTTTTCAAGGTTCATTCATGTTACAGCATCAGTATTTCCAGCTTTTTTATGGCTGAAAAATACTGCATTGTGTGGACATACTCCATTTTTTGTCCACTCATTAACTGATGGATATTTTAATTGTTTTCAATTTGTGACTGTCAGGAACAATGCTTCTGTGAATGTTCATATCCAAGTATTTGTGTGGGTCTCGAAGATTATGCCTTTGTTTTCTTTGAAGAATTTTCTAGTTTTATATCTTACATTTGGTCTTTGACCTATTTTGAGTTCATTTTTGTGTATGGTGTAATGCAGAGGTCCAAATTTGTTCTTGTTCATATCCACTTGTCCCAGGACTGTTGTTGAAAATTCACTGTTGAAAATACAGAAAATTCTTTCCCCCATTGAATGGTCTTGGCACCCTTGTTAAAAATCAGTTACCCATATATGTCATGGTTTAATTCTAGACTCTTGATTCTGTCCCGTTGATCTATATGTCTGGCCTTATGCCAGTATCACCACCCTGTCTTGATCATTGTAACATGGTAGTAAATTTTGAAACCAAGGAGTATGAGGCCTACAACTTTGTTCTTTTTCAAGATTATTGTGTTTATTCTGAGTCCCTTGCATCTCTACATGAATTTTAGGATCCAGCTGTCAATTTCTGAAAACAACACAAAACAAACAATAAACTAAATGACATTTTGACAGGGATTGTTTGAATCTACGGATTTATTTCAGGAATACTGCCATGTTAACAATGTGAAATCTTTCAATCTATGAACAAAAAAAAAATCATTTCATTTAATTAGGTATTCTCTAATTTATTTCTACAGTAAGTTGTCATTGTCAGGGTATGACTTTTGCACATCTTTTGTTAAATTTATTCCTCAGTATTTTATTCCTTCTTATGCTATTGAAAGTGGAATTGTTTTCTTAATTTCATTTTTTATTGTTCACTGCTACTGTGTAGATATACAGTTGAGTTTTGTATATTAACTTTGCATTCTGTAAACTGCTGGACCTATTACCTCTAAATTGTTTTGTGTGGATTCCTTAGAATTTTCTATATACAAGATCATTTTGTGTGCAGGTAGAGATTGTTTTACTTCTTCATTTTCAATGTCAATGGCTTTCGTTTCTTTTTCTTGTTTCATTGCCCTAGCTAGATCTCCACAGTACTGAACAGAAGTTGTGAGAACAGGCAATCTTTGTCTTGTTCCAGATATTAGGAGAAAATCTTCCAATCTTTCACCATTAAATATCATAATTGCCATGAGTGTTTTTGGAGATTCCCTTTATGAAGTTACAGAAGTTTTCTTCTGTTCTTAGTGTTTAATAGTATTGTTGTTGTTGCTTTTAACATGAAAAGGTGTTAGATTTCTCATTTTTTTTTTTCTGCATTGAGATAATTGTATGGTTTTGTCCTTTATTTTATTAATATATTACATTAGTTGTTTTACCCTGGAACAAATCCCACCTAATCATGATATATCCTTTTTATATGCTGCTGGCTTCAGTTTGTTAGTTTTTTTGTTGAATATTTTTGCATATATATTCATAAGAGCTATTGCTCTGTAGTTGTGGTTTTTTTTTTTTTTTTTCATAATGCCTTTTTCTGATTTTGGCATCAGGAAATAGTGACCTTACAGAGTGAGACAGGATATTTTCTCTCCTCCTTTTTTTTTTTTTTTTTTCTCACAGAGATGGAGTCTTGCTCTGTCGCCCAGGTTGGAGTACAGTGGTGTGATCTTGGATCACTGCCATCCTCCCCTCCCCGGGTTCAAGCAGTTCTCTTGCCTCAGCCTCATGTGTAGCTGGGGCTACAGGTGCGAGCCACCATGTCCAGCTATTTTTTTTTGTATTTTTAGTAGAGTCAGGGTTTCACAACGTTGGCCAGGCTGTTCTCAAACTCCCGACCCCAGGTCATCCGCCCGCCTCGGCCTCCCAAAGTGCTGGGATTACAGGCATGAGCCACTGTGCCCAGCCCCTCCTCCTCCTCTTCTTTTTGGAAGAATTTGTGAAGTACTGCTCTTAATTCTTTTTAAACATTTGGCAGAATTCACTAGTGAAACCATCTGGACCTGAGTTTTTCTTAGTGGGAAGAATCACTTGAAACTGGGAGGCGGAGGTTGCAGTGAGCTGAGATTATACCACTGCAGTGAGCCTATATTGTGCCACTACACTCCAGCCTGGGCAACTGTGTGAGACTCCATCTCTAAATAAATAAACAAATAAATAAAATGTTGTTCAATTCCTCTTTCCTTGTTATAACAATATCCTGTTTAGTTCTATCTATTGTTGAATGTGGGATATTGAAGTTTTCAGATATTATTGTTGAATTATGTATTTATCCCTTTAATTCTGTCCATTTTGTTTTATTTTGGGATCCTATTTTATGGGAGTATATATATTAGGGGATATATATATATAATTTTGTCTTAATAGATTGCTACTTATATATGTTATAAATTCAATAATATAGTGTTATGACTGTTGCTTTATACAGTTTTATTTTATTGCTTACATTTTATATTTATTGCTTTATATGTATTTTTACATATAGAATAGTCTCATTCTTAAATAAATAAAAAACAGAAACTAAGTATTATGCAGTCTATTACATACACCAAAATATTTACTATTTCTGGAATTCTTTGTTTCTTTCTATGAATTTTAGCAGCTCTCTGGGGGAAATTTCCTTTCTACTTGAAAGTTTTTCTTTAGAATTTTTTCTAAAGTGAGTCGGCTAGCAATGAATTATCTTTGTTTATCTGGGGATGTCTTTATTTCACCTTCAGTTTTAGACAATTTTCTGGATATAAAATTCTTGGTTGACAGCATTTGTCTCAGCATGCAGAATGTCATGGAACTTCTTTCTGGTCTCCATTGTTTCTAATGAGAAATCAGTTGGTATTAGTATTAATAACCTCCTGCATGCAATGAGTCATTTTTACTTTCTCCTTTCCAAATTTCTGTCTTTTATTTCAAGTGTTTGATAAAGGTGTGTCTAGGTGAGGGTCTCTTTGTATTTAAACTACATGGTTTGTTGTGTTCTTATATCTGTTGACTAATCCATTTTAAAATAAAATTTGGAACATTTTCCAGGATTATGTCTTAAATTTTTTTTTCTGTTTCTTTCTTTTTCCGCTCTCTTTCTGGAACTCCTATTATACCTACATTGATACACTTGATATTGTACCACAAGTCTCTGTACTTTGTGCATTTTTCTTTAAGCTTTTTTCTCTCTCAGGTCTTCAGATTAGATTGTTTTTATTTATCTATCTTTGTTTAATAATTCCATTTTTTTTAACTTTTATTTTAGATTCAGGGGATACATGTGCAGGTTTGCTATATAGGTAAGCTTATCTTACAGATTATTTCATGACCCACGTACTAAGCCTAGTACCCAATAGTTAGTTTTTCTAATCCTCTCCCTCCTCCCACTCTCAAGTAGGCCCCAGTGTCTGTTGTTGCCCTCTTTGCTTCCATGTGTTCTCATCATTTAGCTCCAATTTAAAAGTAAGAACATATGGTATTTGGTTTTCTGTTCCTGCCTCAGTTTGCTAAGAATAATGGCCTCCAACTCCATTCATTATCCTGCAAAAGACATGATCTTGTTCATTTTTATGGATACATAGTATTGGATGGTGTATGTTACCACATTGTCTTTATCCAGTCTGCCATTAATGGGCATTTAAGGTTGGTTCCATGTCTTTCTAATTGTGAAGAGTGCTGCCGTGAACACAGTGTGCATATCTCATTATGGTAGAATGATTTATATTCCTTTGGGTAATATAATGTAGTAATGAGATTGCTGGGTCAAGTGGTAGTTGTTTTTAGCTCTTTGAGGAATCACTACACTGCCTTCCACAATGATTAAACTAATTTACACTTCCACCAACAGTGTATAAATGTTCCCTTTTCTCTGCAGCCTCACCAGCATCTGTTATTTTTTTTTTGAACTTTTTAATAATAGTCATTCTGACTGATGTGACTTGGTATCTCCTTGTGGTTTTGATTTGTGTTTCTCTGATGATCAGTGATGTTGAGCTTTATTTCATATGCTTGTTGACTGTATGTATGTCTTCTTTTGAGAAGTGTCTGTTCATGTCCTTTACCTACTTTTCAATGGGGTTGTTTTGTAAATTTGTTTAAGTTCCTTATAAATGCTGGATATTAGACCTTTGATGCATAGTTTGCGAAATTTTTCTCCCATTCTGTAGGTTGTCTGTTTACTCTACTGATAGTTTATTTTGCTGTGCAGAAACAAATTTCATTTAAATTAAATTAGATCCCATTTGTCAATTTGTCGTGATTGCTTTTGGTGACTTCATCATGAAATCTTTACCCATGCCTATGTCGGGGGTTTTTTGTTTTTTGTTTGTTTGTTTGTTTTGAGATGGAGTCTGTCTTTATCACCCAGGCTGGAGTGCAGTGGTGCGATCTCGGCTCACTGAAACCTCCGTCTCCCGGGTTCAAGCAATTCTCCTGCCTTGACTTCCCAAATAGCTGGGATTACAGGTGCCTGCTACCATGCTCAGCTAATTTTTGTGTTTTTAGTAGAGACAGGGTTTCACCATGTTAACCAGGCTGGTCTCGAACTCCTGACCTCAGGTGATCCACCCAACTCTATCCCAAAGTACTGGGATTACAGACCCCATGCCTATATCTCAAGTAGTATTGCCTAGGTTGTCTTCCAGGGTTTTTATAGTTTTGGGTATTACATTTAAGTCTTTAATTCACCTTGAGTTGATTTTTGTATATGGTGTAAGCAGGGGTCCCAGTTTCAGTCTTCTGCACATGGCTAGCCAGTTATTCCAGCACTATTTATTGAATAGGGCATCCTTTCCCCATTGCTTGTTTTTGTCAAGTTTGTCAAAGATCAGATGGTTGTAGGTGTGTGGCCTTATTTCTGAGCTCTCTATTCTGTTCCATTGGCTCTATGTGTCTGTTTTTGTACCAGGACTATGCTGTTTTCATTATTATAGCCCCATAGTATGGTTTGAAGTTGAGTAATGTGACACCTCCAGCTTTGTCCTTTTTGCTTGTGATTGCGTTAGCTTTTCAAGTTCTCTTTTGGTTCCATGTGAATTATTAGTTTAAAATAGTTTTTTTCTAGTTCTGTGGAAAATGTCATTGGTAGTTTGATAAAGATAGCTTTGAATCTATAAATTTCTTTGGGCAGTATGGCCATTTTAATGATACTGATTCTTCCTATTCATGATCATGGAATGTTTTTCCATTTGTGTTATCTCTGACTTCTTTGAGCAGTGTTTTGTAATATTCATTGTAGAGATCTTACAATCCCTGGTTAGCTGTACTCCTAGGTGTTTTATTCTTTTTGTGGCAACTGTGAATGGGATTGCTTTCCTGATTTGGCTCTCAGCTTGGCTGTTATTGGTGTACAGGAATTCTAGTGATTTTTGTACATTGATTTTCTATCCTGAGATTTTGCTGAAGTTGTTTATCAGCTTAAAGAGCTTTTGGGCTGAGATGATGGGATTTTCTAGATAAAGAATCATGTCATTTGCAAACAAAAATAGTTTAACATTCTCTCTTCCTATTTTAATGTCTTTTCTTTTTTTTAAATTTTACTTTAGGTTCTGGGATACGTGTGCTGAATGTGCAGGTTTGTTACATAGGTATACATGTGCCATGGTGGTTTGCTCCACTCTCAACCTGTCATCTAGGTTTTAAGCCCTGCATGCATTAGGTATTTGTCCTAATGTTCCCCTCCTCTTTCCCCGCACACCCAACAGGCCCTGGTGTGTGATGTTCCCCTCCCTGTGTCCATGTGTTCTAGTTGTTCAACTCCCACTTATGAGAACATGCAGTGTTTGGTTTTCTGTTTCTGTGTTAGTTTGCTGCAGATGATGGTTTCCAGCTTCACCTATGTCCCTGCAAAGGGCATGACCTCATTCTTTTTATGGCTGCATAGNGCAAACAAAAATAGTTTAACATTCTCTCTTCCTATTTTAATGTCTTTTCTTTTTTTTAAATTTTACTTTAGGTTCTGGGATACGTGTGCTGAATGTGCAGGTTTGTTACATAGGTATACATGTGCCATGGTGGTTTGCTCCACTCTCAACCTGTCATCTAGGTTTTAAGCCCTGCATGCATTAGGTATTTGTCCTAATGTTCCCCCTCCTCTTTCCCCGCACACCCAACAGGCCCTGGTGTGTGATGTTCCCCTCCCTGTGTCCATGTGTTCTAGTTGTTCAACTCCCACTTATGAGAACATGCAGTGTTTGGTTTTCTGTTTCTGTGTTAGTTTGCTGCAGATGATGGTTTCCAGCTTCACCTATGTCCCTGCAAAGGGCATGACCTCATTCTTTTTTATGGCTGCATAGTATTCCATGGTGTATATGTGCCACATTTTCTTTATCCAGTCTATCATTGATGACATTTGGGTTGGTTCCAAGCCTTTGCTATTGTAAATAATGCTGCAGTAAACATACATGTGCATGTGTCTTTATGGTAGAATGATTTATAATCCTTTGGGTGTCTACCCAGTAATGGGATTGCTGGGTCTAATGGTATTTCTCGTTGTAGATTCTTGAGGAATTGCCACACTGTCTTCCACAATGATTGAACTAATTTACACTTCCACCAACAATGTAAAAGCATTCCTATTTATCTGCATCCTCGCCAGCATCTGTTTACAGACTTTTTAATAATCACCATTCTCACCGGCATGAGATGGTATCTCATTGTGGTTTTGAGTTGCATTTCTCTAATGACCAGTGATGATGAGCTTTTTTTCATATGTTTGTTAGCCACATCAATGTCTTCTTTTGCAAAGTGTCTGGTCATACCCTTTGCCCACTTTTTGATGGGTTTTTTTTTTCTTGTAAATTTGTTCTAAGTTCCTTGTAGATTGTGTATATTAGACCTTTGTTAGATGGATAGATTCCAAAATTTTCTCCCATTCTATAGGTTGCCTGTTCATGCTGATGATAGTTTATTCTGCTGTGAAGAAGCTCTTCAGTTGAATTAGATCCCATTTGTCAATTTTGATGATGAGCTTTTTTTCATATGTTTGTTAGCCACATCAATGTCTTCTTTTGCAAAGTGTCTGGTCATACCCTTTGCCCACTTTTTGATGGGTTTTTTTTTTTCTTGTAAATTTGTTCTAAGTTCCTTGTAGATTGTGTATATTAGACCTTTGTTAGATGGATAGATTCCAAAAATTTTCTCCCATTCTATAGGTTGCCTGTTCATGCTGATGATAGTTTATTCTGCTGTGAAGAAGCTCTTCAGTTGAATTAGATCCCATTTGTCAATTTTGGCTTTTGTTGCCATTGCTTTTGGTGTTTTAGTTATGAAGTGTTTGCCCAAGCCAATGTCCTGAATGATATTGCCTAGGTTTTCTTCTAGGGTTTTTATGGTTTTAGGTCTTACTTTTAAGTCTTTAATCCATCTTGAGTTAACTTTTGTATAAGGTGTAAGGAAGGTGTCTAGTTTCAGTTTTCTGCATATGGCTAGCCAGTTTTCCCAACACCATTTATTAAATAGGGAATCCTTTCTCCATTGCTTGTTTTGTCAGGTTTGTCAAAGATCAGATGGTTGTAGATGTGTGGCAATATTTCTGAGGCCTCTGTTCTGTTCCATTGGTCTATATATCTGTTTTGGTACCAGTACTATGCTGTTTTGGTTACTGTAGTCTTGTTGTAAGCAAAAAGAACAAAGCTGGTGGCATCACACTATCTGGATGCCCTTTATTTCTTTCTCTTGCCTGAGTGCTCAGGCCAGGACATCCAACACTGTGTTGAATAGGGGTGGTCAGAGAGGGCATCCTTGTCTTATGCCAGTTTTCAAGGGGAATGCTTCCTGGTTTTGTCCATTCTGTATGATGTTGGCTGTGGTTTAGTCATAGATGGCTCTTATTATTTTGAGGTATGTTTCTTCAATACAAAGTTTATTGAGAGTTTTTAACATAAAAGAATGTTAAATTTTATCAAAAGCCTTTTCTGCAGCTATTGAGCTAATAATGTGATTTTTGTCTTTAGTTCTGTTTATTTGATGAATCACATTCATTGATTTGCATATGTTGAACCAACCTTGCATCCCAGGGATAAAGCCTACTTGATCATGGTGGATTAACTTTTTGATGTGCTGCTGGATTCAGTTTCCAAGTATTTTGTTGAGGATTTCTGCCTCAACGTTCATCAAGGATATGGGGCTGAAGTTTTCTTTGTTGTGTCTCTGCCAGGTTTTGGTATCAGGATGATGCTGGCCTCATAGAATTAGTTGGGGAGGAGTCCCTTCTCATTTTGTTGGAATAGTTTCAGTAGGAATGGTACCAGCTCTTCTTTCTTTCTTTTAGTGGCAGAATGCAGCTGTGAATCCATCTGGTCCTGGACTTTTTGGTTGATAGACTATTTATTACTGATTCAATTTCAAAACTCATTATTGGTCTGGTCAGGGAATCAATTTCTTCCTGGTTCAGTCTTGAGAAGGTATATGTGTCCAGGAATTTATCTCTTCCAGGTTTTCTCATTTGTGTGCATGTGTGCATAGAGGTGTTCATAGTAGTCTATGATAGTTATTTATATTTCTGTGGGGTTCGTGGTAACATCCCGTTTGTCATTTCTGATTGTGTTTATTTCGATTTTCTATCTTTTCTTCTTTGTTAGTCTAGCTAGTGCCCCATCTTATTAATGTTTTTCAAAACACCAACTCTTAGATTTGTTGATCTTTTCATGGCTTTTAATGTCTTGATCTCCTTCAATTTCACCCTGATTTTGGTTATTTCTTATCTAATGCTAGCTCTAGAGTTGGTTTGCTCTTGCTTCTCTAGTTCTTTTAGTTGTGCTGTTAGGTTATAAATTTGAGATCTTTCTAACTTTTGATATTAAGTTGAAATTTAGTGCTATAAATTTCCCTCTTAACACTGCCTTAGCTGTGTCCCAGAGATTCTGGTATGTTGTATCTTTGTTCTTATTAGTTTCAAAGAATTTCTTGATTTCTTCCTTAATTTCATTATTTACCCAAAAGTCATTCAGGAGCAGGTTGTTTAATTCCCATGTAATTGCATGTTTTGAGTTTTTTGTAATTTGATTTCTACTTTTATTTCACTGCTATCCAAGAGTGAGTTTGGTATGATTTCAGTTCTTTTACATGCTGAAAATTGTTATATAACCAGTTGTGTGGTTGGCTTTACAATATGTGCCATGTGGTGCTGAGAAGAATGTATAGTCTGTTGTTTTGGGGTGGAGAGTCCTGTAGAGGTCTATCAGATCCATTTGGTCCAGTGTTGAATTTAGGTCCTAAATATCTTGGTTAATTTTCTGCCTTGATCATCTGTCTAGTTCTGTCAATGAGTGTTGAAGTCTCCCACTATTATTGTGTGGGAGTCTAAGTCTCTTTGCAGGTCTCTTGAGAACTTGCTTTGTGAATCTGGGTGTCCCTGTGTTGGGGGCATATATATTTAGGAGAGTTTTCTTGTTGAATTGAACCCTTTACCATTATGTAATGGTCTTGTCTTTTTTGATTTTTGTTTGTTTAAAGTCTGTTTGTCTGAAATTGGGATTGCAACCCCTGCTTTTTTCTGTTTTCCATTTGCTTGGTAGATTTTCCTCCATCCCTTTATTTTGAGCATATGGGTGTCACTGCATGTGAGATGGGGCTCTTGAAGACAGCATACCATTGGGCCTTGATTCTTTATCCAGCTTGCCACTACATGCCTTTTAAATGGGGCACAGAGTGACAAGCTAGATAAAGAAGCAAGACCCATTCAAGATTATTATTGATATGTGTGGATTTGATTTTGTCATTGCATTGTTATCTGTTTTTTATGCCAGCTTGTTTGTGTGGTTGCTTTATAGTGTCACTGGCCTCTGTACTTAAGTGTTTTTTTTTTTTTTTTTTTAATTGGCTGGTAATGGTCTTTCCTCTCCATATTTAGTGCTTGTAAGGCAGGTCTGGTGGTAATGATCTCCCTCAGCATTTGCTTATCTGAAAAGGATCGTATTTCTTCTTCACTGAGGAAGCTTAGTTTGGCTGGATATGAAATTCTTGGTTGAAGATTTTCTTCATTAAGAATGTTGAATATAGGCCCCCAATCTCTTCAGGCTTGTAGGGTTTCTGCTGAGAGGTTTCTGCTGAGAGGTGTGCTGTTAGCCTGATGGGGTTCCCTTTCTTTCTAGCTGCTTTTAACATTCTTTTATTTTGACCCTGGAAAGTCTGATTGTATATCTTGGTGATGATATTCTTATGGAGAATCTTGCAGAGGTTCTCTGTATTTCCTGAATTTGACTGTTGGCCTCTAGAGTGAGGTTGGGGAAGTTTTCACAGAAGATATCCTGAAATATGTTTTCCAAGTTGTTTGCTTTCCCCCTATCCCTTTCAGGGATGCCAGTGATTTATAGTTTTGGCCTCTTTATATAATCCCATATTTTTATTTGTTTTAGAGGTTTTATTTGTTCCTTTTCATCATTTTTTCTTTATCTGTATATGACTATCTTGTTTCAGAGAGCCAGTCTTCAAGTTCTGAGATTTCTTCCTTAGTTTGGTCTATTTTGCTGTTAATTCTTGCGATTGCATTGTGAAAATCTTGCAGTTTGTTTTTTAGCTCTCTCAGATCAGTTCGGTTCTTTTATACTCAGTATTTCATCTGTCAGCTTCTGTATCATTTTATTTTGATTCTTAGTTTTCTTGGATTGGATTTTGCCATTCTCCTGAACCTCAGTGATCTTTGTTCCTATCAGTATTCTGAATTTTCTTTCTGTTATTCCAACCAACTCGCCCTGGTTAAGAACCCTTGTTGGAGAACTAGTGTAGTCATTTGGAGGATATAAGACACTCTGGCCATCTGACTTGTCAGAGTTCTTGTGTTGGTTCTTTCTCATCTCTGCATTTAGGTGTTCTCTTAACTGTTGGGCTGCCTCTGATTGAAGCCATCAGGGAGGATCAGAGTGGTTGTGCTGGAGTCCTGGGCCTGGTGACTCTGCCCAGGGAAGAGAAGTGAGGACCAGGACCTGTGTGGAGAACAGTATGGACACTTTTCCATTAGGTGGATGCTCTGTGCTGGGGGTTCATAACATTGCCTGGTCCCCATGGACTCTCCGGAGCCTGGAGACAACAAGGGTGAGGGCTGTGAGACAGCAAAGATGGCAACCCAACCCTCCAACTGGGAGCTCTGTCCCAGAGAGCTGAAGAACTGCTACTGGCTCAATAGCTCCAGTGGGGAAAGGCTGAAGACCCAGGCTGAGAGAACCTGCCCAGTGAGGAGATATGGGAACAGGGACTCATGTAACAAACAGTCTGGCCACTTTTCCACTGGGCTGCTACAATATGCAGAAGGTCTGCTCCAGTTTCTAATCACCTCAGATTTTCCAGCACCTGAAAGTATCAACAATCAAGACTGCAAAACAGCAAAGATGGCAGCATGCTCCTCCCTCTGGGAGCTCCATCCCAGGGAGGTATGGATCTGTTGCCAGTGTAAACACACTGGTGAGGGTAGTTGTAGATCTTGGTCAGGAGATTCTGCCCAGTGAAGAGAAACAGGGTCCAGGACCCATAGAAAAGGCAATCTAGTTGCAGCTTCATAGAGCTGCTTTGCTGTGCTGGGGAACTGCCCCAAGTCCCTAGTTGCTTTGGACTTTCTAGAGCCCTGTGGCAAGAATAGCTAAGGCTGTGAAACAGCAAAGATGGTGGCCTGTTCCTCCCCCTGGGAGCTCCATTCCAGGGAGGCTTGGAAACACTGACAGCTGGAAAACACTGGCAAAGGTGGGTAGTGACCCCAGTCAGGATGTCCCACCCAGTGAGGAGAAGCAAGGCCAGGGACCCATGGAAAGAGAAGTCGTCTGGCCACTTTTCTGTAGGGTGGCTGTACTGAAGGCAACAACAGCCAAGACTGGTTTTTAATAGTGGGTTCCTTTTGTTTTATAGTTATAACAACAATCATATTTTCATACTTCTTTCTGAGTCAGTTTTGGTAAGTTATATTGGTAATAAAACATGTTTTGTCTAAATTTTCAATTTTATTGTCATAACTATATAATATCTTGTGATTTAAAATATATTATGTGTAACTGTGTTCTTCTTTTCATCCTTAGTGTTTATTTCTGCCTTTTTTTCAGTCAGTAATGTCAAAGTTTGCCTATTTATTGCATTTTCAAGAACAAGCAGTTGGTTTAATTGATATCCTTCTTGTTGTGTTTTATTGTTACTTTTATTACTAGACTATTTTTAGAGTAGTTTTAACTCCACATAAAAATTGAACATAAAGTACAGAGACTTTCCATATACTTTCTGCCCCATACATGTATAGCCTTCCCCATTGTTAACATCCCACACCAGAGTGGTACATTTCTTATCATTGATAAGCCTACATTGATACATCCTTGTTACCCATAGTCCAAAGTTTACGTTATGGCTCACTCTTGGTGTTGTACATTCTGGGGGTTTGGACAAATTTATAATGACATATATCCACCATTATCATATTGTACAAAGTAGTTTCCCTGCCTTAAAATTATCTGTGCTGCACCTATTCATTCCTCTCTCCCCCAAGCCCAATCTTACTGTCTCCCTAGTTTTGCCTTTTTCAGAATGCCATATAGCTGGAATCATATAGTATACAGACTTTTCAGGTTGGCTTCTTTCACTTAGTAAAATATGCATTTAAGTATTCTTCATGCCTTTTCATGGCTTGGTAGCTCATCCCTTTTTAACTCTTACATTCCATTGCCTGAATGTACTACAATTTGTCCATTTTGGGCAATTATTTTAAAAGCTGCTATAAACATGTCTGTGCAGGGTTTTGTGTGTACATAATTGTTCCACTCCTTTGGGTAAATATCAAGAAGAAGAATTGCTGGATCATATGGTAGGAATATGTGTAGTTTGGTAAGAAATTTGCAAACTATCTTCCAAAGTGGCTGAACCATTTTGCATTCTCATCAGTAGATGCTCCACATCTTTGCCCAGCATTTGGTGTTGTCAGTGTTCTGGATTTTGGCCCGTCTATCTGGTGTGTAGTGGTATGTCATTGTTGTTTTAAATTGTATTTTCCTCTAACATAGAGGTAGCACAACTTTTCATACATTTATTTGCTATCCATATATCTTCTTTGATGAGGTGTTTATTAAGGTTTTGGGCCATTTTTAGTCAGAATTTTCATTTTCTTATTACTATTGGGTTGTAAGAGGTTTTTGTATATTTTTTATAAGTCTTTTATACAATATATGTTTTGCAATTATTTTCTCCCCGTCTGTGGTTTGTCTTTTCATTCTCTTGACAGTGTCTTTGACAGAGCAGAAATTTTTAATTGTAATGAAGTAAGCTTATCAGTTCTTTCTTTCACAGATCGTGCTTTGGCATTGTATTTAAAAAGTCATCACTAAACCCAAGGTAATGTAGATTGTCTCCTACGTTATCTTTTAGAAGTTTATAGCTCTGCATTTTACGTTTAGGTCTGTGAACAGTTTTGAGGTTGTTTTTGTGAAGACTGTAAGGCCTGTGTCCGAATTGAGTTTTTGTTTTGTTTTGTTGTTTTTGTTTTGTTGCTTTTGGTTTTGTTTTGTTTTGTTTTTTGCATGGGATGTCCAATTGTTCCAGCACCATTTGCTGAGAATACTGTCTTTGCTTCATTGTATTGCCTTTGCTCCTTTGTCAAAGATCAGTTGACTAAATGTCTGTGTTTATTTCTGGATTATCTATTCTCTTCCATTGGTCTATTTGTCTGTTTTTTCACCAATACCATACTGTCTTGAAGTCAAGTAGTGTCATCTTTCAACTTCATTCTCCTTCAGTATTGTTTTAGCTATCCTGAGTCTTTTGGTTTTCCACATAAACTGTAGAATTAGTTTGTGGATATTCATGAAGTAACGTCCTGGAATTTGGATTGAGATTGCATTAAATCAGTAGATCAAACTGGGAAGAATTCATATCTTCACAGTATTGTCTTCCTGTCCATGAACATGGGATAGCTGTCCGTTTATCTCATTCTTCTTTGATTCCTTTCATGAGAGTCTTGTAGTTTTTCTTACATAGATTCAAATATCTTTTGTTCAATTTGTACCTGAATATTTTGTGTTTTGGTGCTAATGTAAATGGTATTCTGTTTTAAATTTCAAATGTCATTTGTTCATTGCTGGTATATAGGAAAGCAATTAACTTTTAATTATTAACCTTGTATCCTGCTATATTATTATAATTGCTTATTAGTTCCAGGAGATTTTTTGTCAATTCTTTAGTATTTTCTATATTGGCAATCATGTCATCTTTAGACAAAGATAGCTTATTTTTTCCTTCCCAATCTGAATACCTGTATTTTCTTTTCTTGTCTTGTAGCATTAGCCAAGACTTCCATTACAATGGGGAAAGGTAGCAGTGAAAGAGGACATTCTTGCCTTATTCTTGATCTTAGTGGAAAATCATCTAGTTTGTCACTACTCTGTATGATGTTAGCTGTAGATTTTTTATAGATATTCATTATTAAGTTGTGGAAGTTCCCTTCTATTCCTAAGATACTTTTTTTTTTTTTTCATGAATGGGTGTTAGATTTAGCCAAATACTTTTTTCTATATCTATATTATATGATCATGTCATTTTATCTTTTAGTCTATTGATACCATGGATTACATTGATTGATATTCAAATTTTGAAGCAGCCTTTCATGCCTGGGATAAATCCCACTTGGTTGTGGCATATTATTCTTTTTATGGATTGTTGATTTTGATTTCTTAATTTGTTATGATTTTTGCATCATGTTGATGAGAAATAATGGCCTGTAGTTTTCTTTTCTTATAATGTTTTCATTTGATTTAGTATTAGGTTAATTTTGGCTTCATAGAAAGAGTTAGGAAGTATTACATCTACTCTATCTTTGGAAATAAAATGTAGAGAATTAGTATAATTTCTTCCTTAAGTATTTCGTAGAATTCACCAGTAAACCTATCTGGGTCTAGTGCTTTCTGTTTGGGAAACTTATTATTGACTCAATTTCTTTAATACAGATAGGCCTATTCAGATTGTGTATTTATTCTTGTGTGAGTTTTGTCAGACTGTGTCTTTCAATGAATTGATCCATTTCATCTAGGTTATCAAATTTTTGAGTACAGAATTGTTCACAGTATTCCTTTATTATCTTTTTAATGTACATGTGATCTGTTTTGATGTCCCCTCTACATTTATGATACTAGTAATTTGTGTTCCCTCTCTCACTCTCCTTTTCTTTTTTTCTTTTTTTTTTTTTTTTTTGAGATGAGGTCTCACTCCGTTACCCAGGCTGGAGTGCAGTGTCATGATCATAGCTCATTGCAGCCTTGAACTCTTGGGTTCCAGAAATCCCTTCGCCTCACCCTCCCAAATAGCTAGGACTACAGGTGCACACCACCATGCCTGGATCATTTTTTATTTTTTGTAGAGACAGAGTCTCTCTAAATTACCCAGGCTGGTCTCAAACTTCTGGCCTCAAGCAATCTTCCCACTTTGGCCTCCCAAACTGCTGGGATTACAGGAATGATCCACCATCCCTGGCCTTGTGTTCTCTCTTTTTTCTTAGGCTGCCCAGAGGCTTATTGGCCTAAAACAATCACATTTCAAATGATATCTATAAGATCACTGAAACCACAGGTGGGCCTACCCTAACTAAAACTGCAACCCGCCATAACTCAGTTTAATTTCTGATGGAAACTTGTCAATTCCTCAGTTGCTCCTTACTAGTGGAAGGAGGAACTTTTCTGAAGGAAAATAGCATCAACTGTCAGTCTTTGTGATTCTTTTATACACAATGCCCATCATGCTATAAGATACTATTAGACATATAAGAGGCAAAAACATGAGACCAACAATCAAGCAAAAAATGAGATGATAGAAGCAGACACATAGATGATCCAGATATTGATACAGCAGATAAAGACTTCAAAATAACTATTATAAATATGTGAAAGAAAATTGATTAAAAAGATGAAGAATTTCAACAGAGACATGGAAACTATTTTAAAAAGTAAAATTACTAGAACTGAAAGGTAAAATTTCTGAAATTGTGACTTAATTGACTATGTTTAATAAGACTTTCAACACAGAAGACAGAATTAGTAAACTCAAAGATAGCTCAATATCAAATATTCAAAGTGATAGATAAAGAGAATAAAAATATAAAAAGAAAAGAGTATAAAAAACTTGTGAAACATTTTCAGAAGGTTTAACATATGAAAAATTGCTTTCCTAGAAGAGGAGAAAAGAAAATGGGTCTCAAGGAATATTTGAAGAAATATATGAGACATTATATATGAAATAAAAACCAAAACCGACATAAGAAGAAATTAAAAATTAGAATAATCCTAATATCTATTAAAGAAATCTATAATTACAAACTGTTTTACAAAGAAAAGTCCCAGCCCCGATGGGCTCGGTGGTGAATTCTTCCAAATATTCCAATATGAAATAATACCATCTTACATAAACTTTCAGAAAATACAGGATGGAGTAACATTTTCTAACTTGCTTTGTGAGGCCAGTATAAACCTAATACAAAAATCTAAGCTATCACAAGATGTACAAGCATATTGCAAGACAAGAATATTGGAGGACAGTATGTCTTCAATATGGATACAAAAATTCTACACAAAATATTAGCACATTGAATCCAAATTGAATACTGATGTATTAAAAGGATGTCACATAGGAGCCATGTGAGGTTATTCTAGAAATGCAAGGTTTAACATTCAAAATTTGATGCATGTAATTTTTATATTAAGAAAATAAAAAATTCCATGTGGTCATCTCAAGAGCTTTAGAAAAAGTATTTGATAGAATTCAATATCTGTTCATAATAAAACTCTCAGAAAACTGGAAAACAAAGGACACTTTATTAAACTGATAAAGGAGAGCTAAAAACTCACAGCCAACATCATACTTGGTAGTAAAAATTTTGAGCACAGTTTTCCCTTCCCTTACTTCAGGAGTAAGACAAAGAATAATCTGTTATCACTTCTACTCATCATTATACTGGAGGTCATAGCCAGTGCAGTAAGACAAGGTAAAAGAGATAAAAGTACAAAGATTGGAAGGGAAAAAATAAACCAATTTTTATTCACAGAAGATATGATTACAAGCATACCTCATTTTATGATACTTTGCAGATACTGCTTTTTTTTTTTTTAAACAAATTGAAGGTTTGCAGCAACCCTGCATTGAGCAAGTCTATTAGCACCATCTTTTCAACAGCATCTGGTTACTTCATGTCTCTGTAACATTTTGGTGATTTTCACACTATTTTAAACTTTTTTCTAGTTATGACAGCTGTTATGGTGATCTGCGATCAGTGATCTTGATGTTACTGTTGTAATTATTTTGGGGTGCCACAAACCACACCTATAGAAGATGGCTAACTTAATCAATAAATGTTGTGTGTGTCTGACTGCTCAACCAACTGGCCATCCTCTAGTCTCTCTCCCTCTGCTCAGGTCTCTTTATTCCCTGAGACACTACAGTATTTCAGTTAGACCAATGAATAACCCCACAGTGGCTTCTGAGTGTTCAAGTGAAAGGAAGAGTCATACATCTCTCACTTTAAATCAAAAGCTAGAAATGATTAATGTTAGTAAACAAAGCATGTTGAAAGCTAAGATAGGCCAAAAGCAAGGCCAAACAGTTATCCAAGTTGTAAATGCAAAGGAAGGATTCTTGAAGGAAATGAAAAGTGCTATATCAGTGAACACATGATTGATAAGAAAGCAAAACAGCCTCATTGCTGATATGGAGAAAGTTTCAGCGGTCTGGTAAGAAAACCAAACCCACCCTAACATTCCGTTAAGCCAAAGCCTAATCCAGACCAAGGCCCTCACTCTTTAATTTTACGAAGGCTGAGCGAGGTGAGGAAGCTGCAGGAGAAAAGCTGGAAGCAGCAGAAGTCGGTACATGACAGTTAAGGAAAGAAGTCCTCTCCATGACATAAAAAAATGTCAGGTGAAGCAGCAAGTGCTAATGGAGAAGCTGCAGCAAGTTATTCCAAAGATCATTGATGAAGGTGGACTACATTGCAGCTGGTGACTTTAAGTTGAAGACAATGCTAATTTACTATTCAGAACATCCTAGGGCCCTTAAGAATTATGCGAAATACTCTGCCTATGCTCAATAAATTTAACAACAAAGCCTGGATAACAGAACATCTGCTTACAGCATAGTTTACTGAATATTTTAAGCTAACTGTTGAGAACTACTGTTCAGGAAAAAATATATATATTCCTTTCAAAATATTACTGCTCATTGACCATGAACCTGGTCCCCTAAGAGCTCTAATAGAAATGTGCAAGGAAATGAATGTTTTCTTGCCTGCTAACACAACATCCATTCTGCAGCCCATGGATCACACAGTAATTTTGACCTTCGAGTCATATTTAAAAATACATTTTGTGGCTGGGCACAGTGGCTAAGGCCTGTAATCCTAGCATTTTGGGAGGCTGAAGGGGGTGGATCACCTGAAGTCAGGAGTTTGAGGCCAGCCTGGCCAACATGGTGAAACTCCGTCTCTACTAAAAATACCAAAATTAGCTGGGCATAGTGGCAGGTGCTTATAGTCCCAGCTACTTGGGAGGCTGAGGCAGGAGAATCACTTGAACCCAGGAGGCGGAGGCTGCAGTGAACTGAGATCGCGCTACTGCACTCCAGCCTAAGTGACAAGAGTGAAACTCTATCTCGGGGAAAAAAAAAAAACCATTTTGAAAGTCTATAGCTGCCATATTAAATGCTCTGGAAAGGATTCACCATTCTAAATGTCATTAAGAACATTCGTGATTCATGGGAGAAGGTCATCCTCCATAACAAGAGTTTGGAAAATGTTGATTGTAATCTTTATGGATGATTTTGAGAGGTCCAAGACTTCAGTGGAGGAAGTAACTGCAGATGTGAAAATAACAAAAGAACCAGAATTAGAAGTAGAGCCCAAAGATATGACTAAATTGGTACAATATCAGGATCAAACTTGAATGGATGAGGAGTTGCTTCTTATGGGCGACTAAAGAAAGTGGTTTCTTGAGATGGAATTTACTCCTGGTGAAGATGCTGTGAACACTGTTGAAATGACAGCAAAAGATTTAGAATACTACAAACTTAGTTGAGAGAGCAGTGGCAGAGTTTGAGAGGATTGATTCCAATTTTAAAAGAACTTTTACTGTGGGTAAAGTGCTCTCAAACAACATTGTGTGCTGCAGAAAAATCTTTAATGAAAGGAAGAGTCAATCAATGTGGCAAACTTCACTGCTGTCTTACTTTCAAAAATTGCTACAACCACTCCAACCTTCAATAGCCATGACCCTGGTCAGCAGCCACCAACATCGAGGCAAGACTCTCCACCAGCAAAAAGATTATTATGAATTACTGAAGGCTCAGAAGATTATTAGCAGTTTTATCAATAAAATATTTTTAAATCAAGGCATGTGAATTTTTTGTAATCATAATGCTATTGCACAATTAGTAGACTACAGTATAGTGTAAACATAACCTTTATGTGCACTTGGAAACCCCCAAAATCATGTGACTCGCTTTACTGCAATATTCACTTCATTGTAGTGGTCTCAAACAGAACCCACAGTATCTCTAAGGTATGCCCATATGTGTATAGAAATTTGTAAAGAACCTTCAAACAGAGTTAATAAGTAAATTTAGCAAGGTCACTATATAATACTGTATTAACCTAGTGTGTTAGGCTGTTCTTTTGTTACTAAAAAGAAATACCTGAGACTGGGTAATTTATAAAGAAAAAAGGTTTCATTGGCTCATGAATCTGCAGGCTGTACAAGTATGGCACCAGTATCTGCTCAGTGTCTGGTGAGGGCCTCAGGAAGCTTACAATCATGGCAGAAGGTGAAGTGGGAGCAGGCACATCACATGGCAAGAGTGGAGCAAGGGAGCACAGGGCAAGAGGGGTGGTCCCAGACTTTTAAACAACCGCACCTCATATGAACTGAGTGAAAACTCACTTATCACCAAGGGGATAGTGCTAAACCATTCATGAGGGATCCACCTTTATGATCCAATCACCTCCCACTAGGCCCCACCTCCAACTTTGAGAATCACATTTTAACATGAGATTTGGAGGGGAAAAATATCCAAACCACATCACCTGGTATAGCATTTTTCATTTCCACTTTAAACTTTCCTATTTCAACTATGTACTCAGATTTTCTTTTGTAGGCATCCTATGGCTAGATTTTTTTCATCCAATCTGACAGTTTCCATCTTTCCAGCTGGTACAAGTTAGATATATTTAAATGTATTTCCAATAATATAAGTCCTCAATGTCATAGGTTCTTGGAAACTATAACTTGAAGTGAAAAGATGTATAGCAGGTTCTTCAATAATGTCATTTCATGCAAAGTAGGTTCATTATTAACACTGGCGAGAAAAAAAATCGTTCTGTTATATGTCTTTTTCCTTAAAGTTGCAGTTTCCAAGAACCTATCAATGATGTTAAGTGAGGACTTATGACACTTCATTTTGTGCTTTCCATTTACCAGTTCTTTGTATTTTCTTCTTATTTTCCCCTTTCCTAATTTCTATTGTTTGATTGAATTTGTTAATTTTCTAGTTTATGCAATTTATTTATTTAGAAGTTATATGTTCTAATTATTTTCTTTTCAGGTGACAAATACTTAATACACAAATCTAAGTTGCCAAAGTCTACAGTTGGTATTTCTATTTTCCTTCTAAACAATGAAAGGACTGTAGAATGCTTTTACTCTTCCCACTCTTTTCCACCTTATGTTCTTTTTTTGTCTCCCGTTTTAGTTTTACCTTTCTTTTATAAATCCTCAAGCTAGCCATTAACAATTTTTAAGTCCAGCATTTTTTTCATGCAACTCATTTCTAAGGTTCAGTTTTCTTCTTCCTAAAGTGTCACCTTTGGTAGATTTTTCTTCAGGGTCTGCAATTAGTAAATTCTCTCATTGATTACATATTTGAAAAGGTCTGTTAGTCTTGCTGGGTATAGAATTCAAGATGATGATTACATTCCTTTGCTACTTTGAAGATGTTATTTTCTCAAACTATTATATTCTGGTTCTATTAAAGACTGCTGTTGGTCTAACAGTTTCTCTGAGGTAATCTGCCTTTGATTTATGCTTGCTTTTAAGATTTTCTCCTTGTCTTTGATGCCTTACATGTTCACTATAATGTGGGTCAGGGTATTGATTTATTATTTGTCTTGCTAAGGGCTGATTGACTGTCATAACCCTAGAACTTATCAATTCTGGAAAACTGCAAATTTGGATAAATTATTCAAGTTCCCATGTTAGTCCACTTCTCAAAACCCTTCAGTGTCTCCCTCATTTACTGCCAGTATTACTACTCAGGCCTGGCATGATCTGGACCCTGCACATTTCTGTAATTAAGTTTCCCATTAATTCCATTTCTGTCTGCCAGGAAATCCCCATGACTCAAACTGATGATGCTATTTCTTGTTAATAACTCAGCTTTCAACTTTACCTACCCTCTAAAGCCTTTCCTGAAACCTGTTCTTCTCCCTAGCCACTCTCTGTTTTGTGTACCCACTCTTTCCTGCTCATAGGCCTGTTAGTTGATTGCATTTATCTATTTATGTGTAAAATTTTCCCCCTCTAGACTCAAGTTCCCAGTGGGCAGCTCCCTTTGTATTTATGGAGACAGGTCCTTAGTATGGGCTCTGTAAATATTTGTAGATCAAATGAATAAATGAATCAAAAAACGAGGGTAAACACTAACTCATAGGGATCTTGTAACAACTAAATATATACCAAATGAAGAAGCACCTGGCAAATAACATGTGCTAATCTATTGTTTGAATCTCCATATTCATGCATTATTCTGCTACAGTGGGTTATGTACCAAACTGGTTGCCTTTTTAAATTTCCTTATTCCATATGGCATAGAGTTCTCAGTGTTCTTTGATCATAATGAAGTATATTTTTGGTTCTGTGCCTTTTATTCCAATTGCTATATTTCTCAGAACAAGAAAAAATGAAGATGCTTATATAGTTTACCAGTTATTGCATTCTGTCATGAAAACGCAGTGCATCTGTGAATGTTCTTCTTCCATATATCTTAATGGCATCTCCTGCTCCTTTAGGTGTCTGCTCCAGGCCTTTGCTGACCCTCCTTATAAAATAGCAAATTTCCACCTCACCTCCACTCTGTCCTCTTTTATGTGCTTTATTTTTCCCATATACTTGTCCATAAATGAATATTACATATTTACCTTTTTGGTTATTATTTGCCCACACATACACACCAGCATATAAAGTAGGAACTTTGCTTTATGCCTAGAACAGTGTCCAGTACACAGCAGGTACTCAATAAATATTTGTTGAATAAATGTATCAATGCAGATGCCACTGATTCCCATCAGTAAAATTCTAGTGCTAGAGGAGACAGACACAATAAAACCCCTCTGGGAATGCTAGCCTTCAATATTCATCTTGACCTGGGATAAGATTACAAAACTTGACTATTTTGCTTTTCCTGAGAACAGACTGCCTAATGCATGATTTCATCCTGAAAAATAAATAAATCACTTCCTCTCCTGGCAAGCACCTTAACCAAGCTCTAAGCTGGCTGCAGATAAAGCCCGTCTGTTCTCTACTGGTTTAAAGATAGTGGCAGTTCCTGCCTGCTTTTAGCAAGCTTTATTTTGCTTTCTGTTTTCTTTCACCACTTAAGGAAAATTTACATATCTTTTCTACCCATTTTATCATTTTGATCTTGGCAAGAGCTTTCAATTAATACTGTGTGAACAGTTGTGCAAAGAAAGCACCCATTTACAATGATTATGGGAAATAAATTCTTATTATTTCACAATGACAAACACCTAAAGCTTCCAGTTATTGGTATTATAATTTTGGGAGGTCCAGAGATGACAAATGACTTGCTGAAGGCCATGTAGCTAACTTTTACAATACAGGTGATTCCTAGTTTTCCATGAATAAGTTCATTTATGTTTCTCTTAGCACTTACACATTAACCTAAAGCCTGCCAATTCTTACTTCACTAATGTGAATCTGTCTGTGAAATAGCCATCTTACTTCCTCAACCTTCAACTATCAAACTGTTAGAGTGGGTTTTTTGTGTGCCATCCAACATCTCTCTCCACACTTAGCGTGAATGAAAATAATGTGGTCTTTCAGCTAAGCTGACATTCCAAGGACAGGGTCTCACTGTGTCACCCAGGCTGGAGTGCAGTAGTGTGATCACAACTCACTGTAGCCTCGACCTCCCTGGGTTCAGGTGATCCTCCCACTTCAGCCTCCCAAGTAGCTATGATTATAGGTGCATGCCACCATGCCTGAATAATTTTTTTTTTGTATTTTTTTTTTTAGAGACGGGGTTTCACCATGTTGCCCGGGCTGGTCTTGAGCTCCTGGGCTCAAGCAATCCACTCACCTCGGCCTCCCAAAATGCTAGGATTACAGGAGTGAACCACTGCGCCTGGCCCCAAGGTCAACTTTATGGTCAATGAAAATGCCTAGCCCAGGAAGTCTGACCTAATGTATCCTCCACTTTTTAAAGAGAGTTTGCTTCTCCCTGTTCCTTATTGGGAACATTGTGTATTCGCCATACACACTATACAGACTGTCAGATTGGCAGTACACACTGTTTCCCGTAATGTGGTGGACACAATAATCATCACTAAAGGTACCTGCTGGCACCTTCTGGACTTACGGCGGATAACTGGGGCTATCATTGGACTGGCAGTGCCTCCTAGTGGCCACAGCTCTAAAGATCTCCCTCCAACTGAAAAGCAGCCAGGGCAGCAAGAGCCCACCAGGCAACCCCTACTCTACCCTCTCCTTTCTTCTCAGTCTTGTCCCCATATCATACAGTGAGAATTCGGTGCTGATCAGGCTGTCATCATATATACCAGTCTTTTCAGTATTTGACAGAACTCCCAAAAATGACGTGGCAATGAAAAAAATTGGGGGGAGGGAGGAAAGGTAGGGAATATAAATAGAAAAAAAAAAAATCACGAAAATATTCTTAGAGTAGGTCATTGTTAAAAGTGCTTTGTAATAATGTGGTCATTGTTGTTCCTTCCCATCAACCCTGTGGGAGCTCTGACACCCCGTTAAGCTGCATTCGGTTTCTCCACAAGCTTGTATCCTGAAAAGAATACACATGATCCCAAAGATCGTATTCTAAAGTGTATATGCTTCATTAAAATGAAAGATGATAAATCATGTCTACAAGCATAACCTTGAGATTACTGTCCTTAGGCCCTTGCTGGTGTGGGGTATGCAAATCTAGATTTTGGTCTGGGAAAGAACACCTTTGGGAACTGTAGAGGAATCGGGAAGGCTCCACTTCTCTATGAAAAAGACCCTGTAATGGATAAGGCCGTGCCACAACAAGATGAAGTGAAAAGTTTGTTCCTGCTCCCTCGGAACTCTTCCTTCTGTATGCTCCCGTGATCTCTAAGGCATCCTCTGTCCTCATGCAGTGTCTTGTCTCCTCTAGGTACCTCTTCCAACACTACCTTCTTTTCCAGACAATGCCCACATTCCAGTCCTTTCTCTGTCCTATTTCTACCTTTTCTTCATCAAAATACATTTATCCCATCCATTCTCTCAGGGTCTTGATGTATGTTCCGATAAAGTAGTTTATGGTAAGATTTAAAAAGTAGGTCACCACCCATTGTTCTGTTCCTTCCTTAGACATTTGCATTTTAACTGGGGACTCCTGACATCCTTGACTACCTGGGCTTGGAAACCAAAGCCTTATCTCCCAAATACACACCACCCACCTCCATTGCCCCCCAGTGGTCAATCCCAAAGATGACACTGTTGAGATAATGCGCTTTGCTTCCCTGAGTTCTGTCTGAACGTCCCCACAACTGATACCCTTAGATTGTCACTGCATTAACCAATGACTCCACATACCAGAGTCCAAGGGCTTTGGTCTGGGGTCTACAGGCACCGCATTCTGACATGGATTCCCTCAACCCACAAACAGAGAGGGGTAACCCAAGAAATACACAAGCCCTCTGGGACAGAACAGTAGGATTTCTCTCCAATGATTGTTTCTTGCCAACAAAGGTTTTGGATATCTGTGGAGTATTCCAAAAGAAGGAGAGAATCTGGCAATTCTTCCTAAGATTCTAGACAATTAAAATTCATTGAGTCCAGATTTTTAAGAGTTAGGGAAGGGAGAAGTGAAAGGTAAACGGTGGCGACAATTGGGAAACATTATGCTGCAAGCCTGACATTTATGATGCCGTTGACTTGGCCTTGTCCAGCAGGTTTCTTGGGTTTCTCAGAAATTTCTAGAATATGCACCTCGCATATTCTGGGAGTCAAGAACTCCCAGGAACAGCCCAAGTCCCCCTCCTCTCACCCCCACCCTCAGCCTTTTTTCCCCTCCTCCCAAACCTCCCACCCCCTGTCCGCGTCAGCGCCTTCCCGGCCAGAACCGCTTTACCCGTCTCCAGGGTAGCACCCTTGGGCAGCCCAGCCAACGCTGTCGCGTCGAGCGGCGCCCGCATCCCCATGCGCGCAGGCGGCTCCGGAGCCGCGCCGCGCTGATTCGCTGCCGGCCGCGCAGACTGCGGCGGCAGCGACGCTCCCGCCCCTCTCCGCGCGCCGCCTGGTGCAGCCTCAGTCTCTCCGCATCCGCGCGGCCACGGCTAGCCCAGCCGCAGCAGTCGGGCACCAGTGCTTGAGTGCACGCTCGGCGCCCGCGAGGAGAGACACGGCGAGCCGCCAAAGCCCGCACGATGCAGGCCACTGCCGATTCCACCAAGATGGACTGTGTGTGGAGCAACTGGAAAAGTCAGGGTATTCTCTTTATTTCAGTAGTGCATGCCTGAGGCGCACGGGAAACCCGGGACCCGGACTCATCCATTGTGCATCATTTCACCTGTGGGACCGGTGCATGCTTTATACCCCGGAGCTTTCTGTTGAGGGGTAGTAAACCTGTTATTTCAAGAATCAAAATGGATGGTGCTTGGTTGTTGTTTTTTTCTTTTCTTTTTTCTTTAACCCCACCCCCACCCCTTTGTTTTCTTATTGTAATGCTGGTATTTTAAATAATGCATCAGTCGCCTCCTCTGGGAGTTCTTTTGGGATCTGTGGATCATTCAGTACTTGTTTAATGTTTTCTCATCGCCGGAGTTAAAGTGCTTTCTTATTGTTTCCTGCATCCCAGTGTATTTATTTCTGCCCTAAGGTTGAAATCTCCTGGCAGAACCATTAACTGAGAGGGCTGGAGTGCATTCTTTTAAGAGGGACACACCCATTTCAGGGTTATTATTTGTGATCACACAAAGGAGAGTAGAGATGCAGACTAGCTCTCGAAATCCTGAAAATATGATGGCGTAGCCACATATTTGAATGGTTCACTTTGAAATATTTGGGGTTTTTTTTCTGTCATTGGAGTAACCTGTGACTACTGTTTATTAATAATAGGTATCTGTGAAATAAATGGAGGGAAAGAACGAAACAGTGCCGTGGCCCTTGGTATAACAGATTTATTTTGGAATAGTCCATATTAGCACTGGGTGTGGCTACCCTCCAGCCTCGTTTGGATTGCTTTTCAGCCATTTTTATTCAGCCTCACACTTCACACATCCATCTCTCCTTTGTTACATTAAAATTCACCTTGCTCAGTTACAGAGTATGAGGAGAAAGATAATTTGCAAGAATGAATTGTGTGTAGTAACTTGGGTGTTTGTCGGAGGTACTGTGTCTTTTCATATTTAACAAAGATGGTTCTGAAGAAGGCGCGTTTAATTTAACCTGCAGGGTTTTGCAGCATCCCTCAGGAGACCAAGAATACTCTGGAGCAGCAGCTGATTTTGTAAAAATCTGGCATCTTCCCCTTGTAATTTTATATCACAGGAAGGATAGGACGTCCTTTCATTTTTAATGCCTCTGTGGGGTTTTGCTTCGGTATATATTTTAAGAAAAAGTAAACATAAATCTCAGAATTAAAAGCCTACTTACCTTGCCTCTTGTTTGTTGGATTGGGTGGCAATGACATAAAATCCAATCGTCTACTTCAAATTATATGAGTGCTGGAAATACAGTTGTCAAAAGTAAATCGATGGAGCTGATAAATTTAAAAGCCAATAAATAAGAAATGTATGGCAATTGAGGCTCAATGTTTTGAAGAATGATGACAATTACGTGGAAGAGCATATGTTCAATATAGAAGGCAGCTGTGAAAATATTTTGTAACATTTTATTCTTATTCTGTGTTTAGACCCATCCAGTTTATTTGATATACACCACCTTACAAACAACTATAGCTTGATATAATATCAAATTTAGTTGGGCATAAACACTGGTTTTTAGACTAAGATTATGAGTTTCTAGTATTTTTAACAAAAGTAGATATTCAAAGATGGCAGGTTTTCTGTTCTATTTGTGTAAGATATTCACAAAATCTTCTGAATTAAATATCTTAATCTATTTCAGCACAATCTTACGGGTTTTGACTTGGTTGCCTCAGTTTATGTCTCCGAGGTTTTAAAAAATCACATGGACTTTTATCATTAGAAATTAACACAAAATGTCATAGTTTCACCATTGAAGAGAAAATAATTTTTCATTTCTGATGTAGAGCTACTTGTGAAGATTAATTGAAGATCACTGAGAATCTTTTATACTCAGCAACCTTTAGTAGTCTTCGGTACCACTGATTTCCTTTTGTCAGATGGAACAAATCCATTATCTTGAAAACTGACTAATAAGTAACTGGATGGGAGGACTTATGAGCACAAAAGAGAAATTGTAAGAAGTGAATTACTCCTTTTTTTCTCCTCACTGTGAGAACTTTTAACCTTAACAGAATCTACATTGAAGTTTTGTTGTTGTTGTTGTTGTTTAGCATTTTTAGTGTATCCTCTTTCCTTTAGTTCCCTTATTATCAAAAACAGTTGTTCTTAACCCTGTCTGCCTGTTAGAATCACCTGGGTAGCTTTAAAAACCACAAAGGATGCCTGGGCCCCACCCCTTGCGATTCTGATTCAATTGAGCTGAGTATCCGTATTTTTTAAAAAGATCCTTAGGTAAGTTTAATATGTAACCACGGTTGAAGTCACTGGAATATTATTATTATTTTGTAGAGACGTTGTCTCACTATGTTGCCCAGGCTGGTATCAAACTCCTGGCCTCAGGCAATCCTCCTGCCTCAGCCTCCCAAAGTGTTGGGATTACAGGCTTGAGTCACCATGCCCGGTCTGGTGTGTAATAATTCTTAGTGAGCCAAACCCATAGACCAGCAGAGGTCCAGGATACCCAAAAAAAAAAAAAAAAAAATGCGTGTGATCTAGAAGCAGCTGTGAATGCAGTGGAAAAAAGTCAGTGCAGCATTGTTGATGTCCTCCAGAAGGATTAGGAGGGACAAGTTTTACTTGGAAAGGAAGTAAGCGAGCTTTCGGTTTTCTTCGTATTATTAAATACTACGTGGAGAAATTGCAGCAGATTGAATATTTCGTGAAGACTCCACTGAAACTAATTATGGTGTTCCATAAACACTGTAGTGCACATGCAAGAGGAACCATATCAACATACATAATTTCAGCTACAGAAAAGAATGTTTAAAGAAAGGGAGGCTAAAGTCCTCCTTATATATACCAAACCACACCAATTCTGCTTCCAATTTTAAAAAGTTATACTACCACCAAGTATTGGTTAATAATCAAAGCACATTCTACTCAGTGAAAACAAAATGAGAATTAAATGACAACCTAATAAAACACCTATATAGATAATAATCTTACAGATCAGTACCATCCTACTATTTACAGGACTCTTTTACTGAGTGGTTTGTTTGAATTACTGCATTTAGTCCCCACAAAACCTGTGCGGTGTAAGTTTTATTATTGTCCTCATTTGGAGAGGATGCCTGAGGCTTTGGTAAGGGCACACAGATAGTAATGCCAGAGGCTGGCTGCAAGCCTGCGCTGTCTCCAGAGACCCTCACTTCCCACTGCTCCACCTTCTGCCTCTGAGGTTGATGGCTTTTTCCTCAATGATTTTTCTAAAGGTTTAAATTATCTATGTAATGGTGATTCTATGGGCTTAATAACCCCTTCACATTTACAAGTCTTCATTTTGCACATGTATTCTCATCTGAGCTTTTCAGTTTACTCTTGGACATTATGAGGCTCAGAAGTTAACTGACTTGCCCAAGGCTTTTTGGTAGCAAATTGTGTAGTAAAAGGTGATTGTCTTGGCTTCAAATCCATAACTCCTCCCATCTCAGCACTCACTGCCTATCTTACTAATGCTAAGTTAGAGAAAATGAACTCTCATCTACCTCATCTGAGATATTTTCACAGACATTCTAATCTTTACAAATACAGCAAAATTTAGCAGCAAGGCCGTGATCTTGACCAATTTATACCATGGTTGTCACTGTCATCACCACCATCATCAATTCATCATTCTAAATTCTCTGTAAATATTAGCTATGTGCCAGTTGCTATCCTAAGCTCTTGTTACATACCTGCTTTAATTAAGCCTCCGTGAGACTTTTTTTGTGACTCTCATGTTATAAGTAACTAAGGGATTTAAGAATGAGAGGGGCAGCAGTTTGCCCCAGGATGTAACTGGGTTCTGAACACAGTACATTCTGATCATGAAGCCTATACTTTTAACACTTCTACTATACTACCCAAATCCAAATGATGTTGTACTAGGGGAACAAAATTTGATAAGAACCATGCATTCACAGGATTCTGTTTGTTCTCTAAAGATCATTTTTTCTCCCCAGACCTCACTGTACTCAACAAATTCACCTGATATGATGCTTAGTCTTATATGGTGGATTGATACATGTGTGCCTGGGACTAAAGGTCACCTCCCACTTTACTCTGTGCGGCAGCATTTTGTAGTTACAGATTGCCAGAATGTAAGTTATTGATGAAAGATGAAACAGTTTCCAGAGAGCATAACCTAAAGGCAATCATTTTTTTACAAAATATTTTGAAACTTTTATGCTGGTCTACAGTGCTCGTGGAAACACTTCAGGATAATCTGTTCTGAAAGGAGCTAGTCTGAAACGTTAAAGAGCTAAGCATTCCAGAACACACAGAGGAAATAATCTGTTTTAGCTACAGTAAATGAAAAAAAAATGCATGCCTTTGGGAATAGTATTTGGGAAAGACATTTTACACATACACATAACGGCAGACTAATATCACCTTTTATCAAAATCAGCATTTTTAGACCCATTATTATTGAAATATTGTACAAATATTACAATGTAAATATTAACATTCGCAAACTGCCTGGCTCTGAAGATTCTTATGGGATCCAATGGGAAAAATGCCTTAGCTGGGGAGATGGGGATTTTTTTTCCCCCTTAGTGAAACCAAACTCTTATTATGCAGATAATATCCCAAAAGTAGGTAATCAATCACTCCATTGAAAATAAAGTTCTTTTCAAGATGTATTAACATTTTCAAGAGAAACTTTTAAGGAAAGATTTCGAGCTCTGGGAGGGGAATAATGGCTTTTTTTTTTTTTCTAAAATGAGGAAGGCACATTACGAACATTTTCATTTGTACAAAGAGAGGTTCAAATAAAGCCACTAATTACCCAAAATCCTACCACCCAGAGTTAATCATTGTTAAGATTTGCTGAATATTATCTAGATATTGCATAAAATGAAACTAAAGGGCTAGGTAGGCAACAAAACAGTGTTTATAAAATAAGATTGAATATATTACAAAAAGTATTTAGAATAATTTAACAGAAGAAGTGGACATGAAATTGAAAGAATTGTGAAACTTCAGATACATGTTTCTTTATTATATGAGCTTTTCCTTCCTGGAAATTGAGAAAAAGACTATGATAAACATCAAAAGGTTTGAATCATTTTTAGTTACATGTTGCAGTTTTAGACCTACAGATGGACGCTCTGCAGTGTCCAACATTTTTTTTAAAGATGCATTATGGGTTAGAAAAGTTGACAAAAATGCTGATCTAAATTTACATCTTCAACTCTATTTTAATTTTTCTCAGATTTCTGTGAATACTTCTTTCATTAAAAAATGATAATCCTACTATTCCACGATAAAAGTATTATGATTACTATATATCAATAGGGATTATGGATGAAATCTTCCATTATAGTTACCACCTTCCTTCTTCATCATTTTTAAAAAGTCTCTCTTTCCCTCCTTCTCTCCCTCCCTTATATTTGAAATCATAATCTGTATACAATTATTTCTCATCTTGAGACCAGTTAATATGTTCTGGAACAGAATGTGAAGAAATTGATATATTTTAAATTACCTTATAATAGAATTAAATTCTAAAATCCACTGAATCCAACAAAACCAGATCTATTATGAGTTAGGCCTTGAGTGGTTAGCTTTCAGAATACCACTTTTTAAAATAATTAAATGTTTGTCACAGGCAAATTTCCCATCCTCCTCTTAAGTTGTGTGCATGTTTGCACCCATGTATTGTTGATACACTGTCACCTTTCTAGTTCTTATGAAAGTACAGTCCGGGCACAGTTGGCTCACGCCTGTAATCCCAGCACTTTGGGAGGCCGAGGTAGGTGGACCATCTGAGGTCAGGAGTTCAAGACCAGTGTGGGCAACATGGTGAAACTTCATCTCTACTAAAAATACAAAAGTTAGTCAGGTGTGGTGACACACGCCTGTAGTCCTAGCTACTCGGGAGGCTGAGGCAGGAGAATTGCTTGCACCCAGGGGGCAGAGGTTGCAGTGAGCTGAGATCATGCCATTGCATTCCAGCCTGGGCAACAGAGCAAGACTCCTTCTCAAAAAAAAAAAAAAAGACACACAGCCATTCAAAGAAATATGGCTGCCTTATAATTAAGTTCATAATTTGAAAGCTAGGAATTTGACAATGATTCTTTAAAAGCCATCTTCTGCCTAGGTGACAGTTAATAATTCTAACTACTTTAAAATCTTGATAATTACAATTATATTCCAAACTTACAGCATATATTTCAAATTAGAAGATTGTTAGGAGTTTTAAAACTTAAAAGTATAGTGTTCTATTTTTCCAAAATGTGTTTGAGCTGTGTCTTTAAGTTCAAGCTGAGCAAAGTTATTTTATTGCTTCATGAAATAAAATTCTAAATTCTTCCTTATTTTATATGTTGCCAAAGGAAAAAGCATAATTTCAGCATTACTCTTGAGCTCTTTGATAAAGCTGGTGTTAACGTTGAACAAATGAAACTCACAACTACAAGTTTTAATTTTTAGAATGTATCGCAGTTGTACCCATTTTACAAAGAAAATGCTTTAAATGTAGTCATATGTTATCTCCTTTCTTCAGAAATAGTTCACCAAACTGCAGATTGGCAAATTTCAAATTTGGTAATAATTGACATCAAGAAGAACATGATATTTTATTGAATGGAACAGAGGTACAATGAGAAATCAATCCTTTTGTCTTTTTAGTTGAAGAAATATTTTTGCTGTTATCATCTTGGCCCAAATTTTAAATGTATTCATTTTTTTAAAAAGGAACCAACAACTGTCTTATCTCGTGGTCCTTTTCTATTCCACTACAATGATGGGTTTTAAGAAGGGGTGACACGATCTTAAGATTTTGTGGCTAATTATGGTTGATGACTAACAGACCAAATGAACAATTTGTATTTGAGGAGGTCAAAAAGCTTAAAGAAAGAAAAAGTACATGAAGATAGTCATTCTTGAGTATCTCAAAATTCTTTCTTCATGCCTCAACTATCACATTCCCAAAGACTGTCTTTTCCTCCCTGTGACCATCTCTTCCTTTGATCCCAGTTATCCTGTGAAGATCCCTCCAAGTGAGCCTTGGCTTTGCAAGAGATCTAGGAGGAGGAGGAGCTTGCCCAACTGTCTGAAATACTCAGGCCCTGCTGTTTCACTTCCTGGGCAGGCCCATCCCACCATGGTCACCAAGGGTTTACACATCATTATGTTAACCTGACAGCTTGGAAAGAATGGGAATGTTCTAGTCCTAGTGGTTAGACCTAACAAACAGGAATCATATTCATTTCTAACCAAGGAAAATGTTAAGCCCTCCATAAGGATAAAGTAGTTTTTGCCTTCAGTCCAGCCCGAGGAGTAGCCATTCAGGAATAGTGTAATTCCTTTTGTCTCTCATGGAAGAAAAGCAGCAGAGATTAGCTGTTGGCTGTGGCTTTGACACTCAAATCCTTCATTTTCCTTTGTTCCACCAAAGCTCATTTAAAGTGGTGGATTAAATGCTATGCTCTTTTACTATCTATAGCGAGCACCAGGCTTAATGTGTCTTTCCTTTCAAAACATCCACAGAATTACATAAGAGTCTAGAAATCGTGTTGGCATTTTTCTCTTGACAGTCACATAGGTTGTAGTTAGGAGGTGTGAGGGAAGGGCCTGGAAAATGAAATCATAGGTGTCTTACTAGCAAAAGTCCCTGCCAGCAGTTTTCCCTCTGGCCTCAGGGCTCCTAGATTACCATGTGAACCTTCAACTGATGCGGGATCTTATCTTGGTAAATGAAACTCATGAGTAGAAGATGTCATCTTTGAAGGTCTCTATGTTAAAGTATTTTATTACATCTACTTCTGTTTTCTTTCTCCAGTTTAATGTCAAACGAGGGAAGATTAAAGTAGGAAAAATTACTTCTATTTTTTCTTGTTAACATTTTGTGGTGATATTTTGTTTCCTTCATGAAGATCAGTCAGAAAAAAACTGATTCTTAATCACTGCTTTGGACCCTGGGTTGGAAACAACTGAGGTTTGTGTAGCCTTCTTACTGTGTCCACAAAGTAGTCAATTATTGTAGTTAAATCATTGGAAGCTTGCTAAAAAATAAATTTCAACAGCATGTCATTTTTCAACAGTCCTTTTGTTGAAATGCTGATATTATTAATGAACAGGAACCTCTCACATTTTCTCACTTGGCATTTATTTATTTATTTATTTATTTGTTTATTTAGAGATGGACTGTTGCTCTGTCGCCCAGGCTAGAGTGCAGTGGCTTAATCTCGGCCCACCGCAACCTCTACCACCCGGGTTCAAGTGATTCTCCTGCCTCAGCCTCCCAAGTAGCTGGGATTACAGGCATGTGCCACCATGCCCAGCTGATATATATATATTTAGTAGAGGCAGGGTTTCACCATATTGGCCAGGCTGGTCTCAAACTCTTGACCTCAGGTGATCCGCCCACCTCAGCCTCCCAGTGTGCTGGGGTTACAGGCGTGAGCCACTGGGCCTGGCCTCACTTGACCTTTGAAAAAGTAACATTAACTTGTCACATAGCAAGTGGTTTAGTGCTGCCTGAAATATTTTCTGGACCAAAATGGAATAAAATTACACAGTTAAGAATATGGTACCATAATGCAGATAATTATGCATAATTTATTACCATTTTATGTTATCCACTTATATCACATTTTTTGCCTTATAAATAAAATATAAATAGCGGCACTACTTGTCTTTTCAGTTCATACATTTTTAATAAACTTTCTGAATAGTGTAGCCACTATTGGGTCATTTGAATGCATTTAAAATATTTTACTAAAACAAAATTTGGACTATGGCAAAGGAGTTTCTAGAAACTTGACATAGGATTTAATTTCCACTTAGCTGTTAATTCAAACCTTGGATCACTTCTGTTACTCTTCTTTTGTTATTGATTGGATTCTAGAAATAAAGGGAGCACTGGTTTCAACATTTGATGTTAGAATTCTTCAGATCTGCCACTTCACTTTTGGTCAAATTTATTCTAAGACAGTCCCAGGCAGGCTGCAGTGTGTGTGCTCATAGCTGTGGTTTGAGGACCATGATGATCACCAAGCCCAGTTCATTTATCAGATTGACAGGACATACTGATCTCTCATTTCAAAGGCAATGTGTTTCTCCTCAGTTTTTAGCAAAGTAGCTTTAATTTTTACAACTGGCAAAGCAATATAGTAATATGCCTGTCCTAGTAAGTATTCTTAGTTACTGTATACTCAGATGTTGAAACTCTTGCCTGGATTTTCTGCATTAGGAGGATATTAAAAGAGAAAAGCTGATCGTACTTTGTTATACCAGAAGACCACCGGAGGTAATTCATTCCAGTAACAGAGTTATATTTTTCTTACTTGGGTTCTAAGGAAACTTTATTCAAATACCTACTTTTCTGGATTGGGTACTATAAAGCTTCCTACACAAGTTGATATCACTCTAAGCAAAATCAAAATGTGAAAAATTGGCATTTACACAGCAGATTTGGAATGCAGAAATTCTCTACTCTGATCCCATCACCTCCTACCCTTCCCGCTGAATCATCAGAACTTCAGGCCATTTCCTGGCACTCTGACCACACATGGCCATTGCCACTCTCCCAGTCTATCAGTCACCAGCCATCTAGACTGTCCGTCATTTCCAGCCTGAACCCTAGGGTTGTTCATTTCATTTCATTTCTGTCCTGCTGGACCTTAAAAGAGTCCTCTGATCATGCTCCTTGTGCCTCTTCACAGCCCTGGACCAGCCCCACCACCCATTGATCAGAACATTCAGGACCTAATTCTATTGAATGGATCCCCAAGAAACCCTTGACTTTAACCAAGCCCTCTTCACTTTTGGCAGTCCATTTATTCATTCCTTTTGAAGCCTTATTGTATTTTCTAAACCAGCACTATTTAATAGGAATATAAGCCACAAATAAAATATTCTAATAGCCACATTAAAAGAAGAAACAGGTAAAATTCATTTTNTCATTTCCAGCCTGAACCCTAGGGTTGTTCATTTCATTTCATTTCTGTCCTGCTGGACCTTAAAAGAGTCCTCTGATCATGCTCCTTGTGCCTCTTCACAGCCCTGGACCAGCCCCACCACCCATTGATCAGAACATTCAGGACCTAATTCTATTGAATGGATCCCCAAGAAACCCTTGACTTTAACCAAGCCCTCTTCACTTTTTGGCAGTCCATTTATTCATTCCTTTTTGAAGCCTTATTGTATTTTTCTAAACCAGCACTATTTAATAGGAATATAAGCCACAAATAAAAATATTCTAATAGCCACATTAAAAAGAAGAAACAGGTAAAATTCATTTTGATTATATATTGTATTAATAGATCAAAAGTATTAGCCTTTCAACATGTCAATACAAAAAGCATTAATGAGATATTTTACATCCTTTTTTGTACTAAGTCTAAGATCCAGTATGTAGTTGACACTACAGAACATCTCATTTGAGACTAGCCCCGTTTCACACACCCAGTAGCCTTATGTGACTCATTGCTACTGTACTGGACAATGCAGGCCTTGACTTTTCGTACCCTCAAGTCCCACCATTAATCTACTTAGTCTCAGGAACCTCATGACTCATTTTCCAGGGAAAATTCAAGTTAATTTCCCTCGCTATATTATTTTACCATTTGAGGTTATTTCCATTCCACCTCAACACATATCTGTGGCCACACCTATAACTTCCCAAAATGTCCTTCCATCTTTACCTCTTTTCTTCCTTCTTTGAAAACAACTGTGATTAATCCCATTTTTTCCTTCCTTCATGGAGACTTTGCTTCAGCAAATCTCTTTTCCAAAATCTTCACCCCTCCCTTCCCACTAACATTCCTGGGTTTTGCTCAGCCTAAAGGTTTACTTGTTGCTACTCCTCCCCAAACTATCATCTTCTTTTTTACTTTGAACTTCCCCCCACCCAGCCCCTTACAATAAGGCTTCCATCCCCACTACTCCTAACACTGCCCCTTGCAAGGTTATGAATGACCTTTCTTTAAGTCTCCAAATCCAGTGGTCCTTTCTACATTTCCATTTCCTTGTTATGTCTACAGCATTCCACACTGTAGCTTACTTACCCCTTTCTTCTGGGTAATGGCCTTCTCCTTAGCTGCCATAACCTACACTATTGTGGGGTCCTTTCTAACAGGTGGACCTCTCTTTTCTATGGACCCACTTATTCCTTTGGTTTCATCCTAGACTGCATCCCTTAGCCTTCACTCCATTGGAGATTTCTTCCACTCTCATGGCTGCAGTCATCATATCCATGTAGAATACACCCAAAAGTAAATATTCAGCCTCCTGTACTAAATTTTAGCCCTGCATTTCCAATGGCCTACTGTACATATTCATCTAAATATCATTGGATATATGATATTAAGGACCATGTTAACTCAGAGCTACTGTGACAGAGCCTAAAGAGCGAGTCATTTAACTTCTAAGCTTTTAAAACAATTAGTAGTGTGTGCAGTTGTCAGCCTCCTCATTTCATCTCTGATCTCATCTCTGCCCCAGGCTGTGTTAGAATGCCCTGCTTAGATGTCATCATGTCAGAATCCGGAGATTTAAAGACAAGTGTCAGTTTTTCCCCAAACCAGTTCACCCTCAGATTTCCTGTTTTTGGCAGTGATACTAATTACTCAATCACCCAGCTTTAAAATGTTGTTTTCACGCTTAATTAGCTCTGCCTCGTTTTCTCCCACAGTTAGTCACCATTCTTGTCAACTAATCCTTTGTAATATTTCCTTTTATCCATCCCATCTCCTTAACAAATTGTCTGCCACACTCACATACCATCCCACATCCTCTTTCTACGTCGATTCTAGTACTATCTCTTCCGCAAATTCACTTTTGCCACCTACAACAGTACAAGATGTGTTGGCATTGAGACAACATTTGTTAAAAGATTGTTCAATCTTCTCAGCTAGACCTAAAGTTCCTTAAAAGCAGGATCCAAATTTTATGATTTCTTCATTCCTGTGCTTACTTAGATAATAGGTGATCAATAACTTTTAATACTGAAATGACTTTTACCCAAAGAAATTTCTCTTTAAATATCTAGTTCTAAAAGCAGTTTTAAATATAATCAGATTTCCCTAAACTAATTTTACATAACTTTTGGGGACATTTAACATGTAATGTGAGAGAGGCAACTATTTTGTTTTGGGAAAAGCATCAGATTTAGGGTTTGATCCTGATTCTCCTATTAACTAGCCAAGATACAAGAGTAACCACCCAAGGGGTTCACCTTGCCTGCTGCCTAGACGAGCTGATTCATCAAGACGGGAACTGCAATAGAGAAAGAGTAATTCAAATTAGTCTCTCCGAGCATTCAGGGAGCAGAGTTTTTAAGGATAACTTTGTGGGTTGGGGGAAGTCAGTGAGCCAGAAGTGCTGATTGCTCAGGGATGAAATCATAGGGATTCAAAGCTGTCTTCTTGTGCTCAGTCAGTTCCTGGGTAGGGGCCATAAGATCAGATGAGCCAGTTTATTGATCTAGGTGGTGCCAGCTGATCCATCAAGTGCAGGGTCTACAAAATATCTCAAGCACTGATCTTAGGAGCAGTTTAGGGAGGGCCAGAATCTTGTAGCCTCCAGCTGCATGACTCCTAAACCATAATTTCTCATCTTATGGCTAATGTTAGTCTTACAAAAGCAATCTAGTTCCCAGGCAAGAAGGAGGTCTGCTTTGGGAAAGGGCTGTTACCATCTTGGTTTAAACTATAAACTAAGTTTCTTCCAGAGTTAGTTCAGCCTACACCCAGGAATGAACAAAGACAGCCTGGAGTTTAGAAGCAAGATGGAGTTAGTTCAGTTAGATCTCTTTCGCTGTCTCAGTCATCATTTTGCAAAGGTGGTTTCAGTCCTTCCCTTTGGGTTTTATAACACCTTTATCTTAAGGAGTAGGCTGTGAAGATGGGAAAAGGCCGTTGACTGCTCTGGCTTTTTCCTGCTGACAGGGGATGAGTAGGAATGGGAGTGAACCCCAAGGTGAGAAGAGTAGAACTGCTTTGCAACTATCTGAGTGTATTCATATAGGCCTGGCTGGGATTTCAAGGCTTGAGTGGCAAAAACAGTACTCTTATTTATAGTTTTACTACAGTGTTTAAGTGAACAGCCTCGTATAAGGTAAATAATGAGTTCCAAGATGAGGAGTACAATTCCCAGTTTTAAAAGCAAAGGTTTGAAAGTGTTAGTTTGGGGACTTCTAACCCACAAAGAATTTAGAATTTAGTTTAAACTGCAGGAAAAAACTCAAGAACAGCTAACAACAGTGTATTATAGTTTTCTTTTGAAGTATAATTTTCTCTCTCGTCACCATTTTGTTAAAACAAATTATGAGAGAAATGATTTGTTTATAAAATAAGTTTTACTCTTACTGTACTTGGCCTGATTATTTGCATAAAGTACAGCAAGAGTAATTATTTTCATGTAGGCTTTTTTAATTGGCTTTGATAGAACTCTCTTCCATGAAGAACTTTCGATAGTACTTTTAAAAGCTGAGCCCAGTAGTAGGTTTGTACCCTTTAATACCTATGAGGTGGGAAAATTCCTCTTCTCTTGAAGTCCCAAGATAACTTGGGGTTCCTAGGCCTGTTATAAAATGACATTCTTTACTTACCACAGGTCAGGAACCTTGTACAGGGACTCTGTGGACAAGGTATGAGACCAGATTCCCCAACGGGCTTTAGTTGGCTTTTAAGTCAACTTTGATTCTTTAAAGGAATCATGCCATTCCAGTTAAAGCCTTGGTAAAATAACCAGTTTCTCCATTTGT
>NW_016837625.1:1632455-1661836 GCF_001698545.2 Rhinopithecus bieti | reverse complement strand
TTCTAACCCACAAAGAATTTAGAATTTAGTTTAAACTGCAGGAAAAAACTCAAGAACAGCTAACAACAGTGTATTATAGTTTTTCTTTTGAAGTATAATTTTTCTCTCTCGTCACCATTTTTGTTAAAAACAAATTATGAGAGAAATGATTTGTTTATAAAATAAGTTTTACTCTTACTGTACTTGGCCTGATTATTTGCATAAAGTACAGCAAGAGTAATTATTTTTCATGTAGGCTTTTTTAATTGGCTTTGATAGAACTCTCTTCCATGAAGAACTTTCGATAGTACTTTTTAAAAGCTGAGCCCAGTAGTAGGTTTGTACCCTTTAATACCTATGAGGTGGGAAAAATTCCTCTTCTCTTGAAGTCCCAAGATAACTTGGGGTTCCTAGGCCTGTTATAAAATGACATTCTTTACTTACCACAGGTCAGGAACCTTGTACAGGGACTCTGTGGACAAGGTATGAGACCAGATTCCCCAACGGGCTTTAGTTGGCTTTTTAAGTCAACTTTGATTCTTTAAAGGAATCATGCCATTCCAGTTAAAGCCTTGGTAAAATAACCAGTTTCTCCATTTGTGTCCTGTTAGAAAAGAAAACAGATTCTTATTACACTTATGCAATTAACTATACTTCCATAAATTGATAATATTCACAAATAGTTTCCAAATTTTGGAGAAATTAGGTAGAGAGGAACAAATGTGCTCCAAATTTTGTTTATAGGAGTATATTTTATTCACTTGTTAAAAGTTGCAAATAGCTCAAAAGAAATAGGTTCTCTTGACTCTGAAAACAAAAGGTTTAGCAATGTTTAACACAATAACTTTCCATGAGAGCCCTAAAAGTTTGTTATTTTCCTCTCTTTCAATAGCACAATTTTTAAAGTTATTTGAGACTACACTTAAGAGTCATATATCTGATTATAAACTGCCTTTTGAAAAGGATCAAAGCAAGACAAAATGTATGTGGATGACAAAAGTCTATAGCCACTATTAAAGCTATAATTAACTAGGTATTTTGGTTACTTCTGTGGCATACAACAATTTTACATAACAATTATAATTATTAATAATGTACACTAAATTATATCAACATTATAGAAGTTTCCCATAATTTTGGAACACATACTAATAACATTTATATAAATAAAGTCCAAAGTAAACCAAGCACCACTTACTCTTCTATTTGAAACATTTTCCTCTCTTTTAATGTCACAATCTCCAGCATTATTAATTAGAATCCTGCATTTAAGAGCACCTGTTAAATTTGATAGCTGATTATAAAACAATTTTTACCAAAACGAGACAATTGTCTGTGGATGATAAAAATATTTTAAGGCAGCCACAGTTAAAGACACGATTGACAAGAAAATTTGTTACCTCTGAGGCACACAGTCTGTTAACATAATAATTAGGATGATTACTGATAACATATACTAAGTTATATTAGAATTATAGGGGTTTTACATAATTTCAGACCATATACCAATAACACATTTTCACAAATACAGACCAAAGAAAGCCAAACGCCATTTCATATTTGACAATGCTTTCTGTGTGATTTTTGTACTAAATAAGCCAAATGTTGTTTTTGGACTTTAGAGGACCTAACATCTAAAACATTAGGTTAAAAAAGAGACATAATTTATAATTTGATGTTGGAAAGTTTGTTAAATATCAAAAGTTTAAAACGCTGGTTATCACAAATTAGAATCCCAGGTTACCATAAGTAATTCATTTGGCCAAAATGATAACTCCAAAAAATTCTTTAAAAAAGAAAAACCTTCACTCTGATAGAGACTTAGCTTTCCAAACAACATGCAATGAAGATAGCATGAGGCCAACTAAATCCATCTCTTCTCTTCTTTCCTCCTTTTATTCCCTGCCATTTACCCAAAGGAGAAAACAAGACCCTTTTATTATCTTTTAACATTACATAAAATCGTCTTTAAAAGAGAGAAAACATATTTCATGTTTGCATTAGTGTACCATTAATGTTAAAGCTAGTGTTTTTAGATAAAATTTTGTATCTTTATTCAGTTTTAATTAGTTTGACCATAGGATAAGATTCTCACAAACCTTTTAGAACCCTTTACAATTTTCCATTAAACAGCAGATCAATTTTCTAAGAAAGCCCTATTATTTAGACACATGGGCCCAGATTCAGGCCCCACATCAGTATGATTTTGATGTGTTTTGTTGTTGTTTTGTTTGTTTTGAGATGGAGTTTCACTCTTGTTGCCCAGGCTGGAGTGCAATGGTGCGCTCTCTGCTCACCATAACCTCTGCCTCCCGGGTTCAAGTGATTCTCCTGCCTCAGCCTCCTGAGTAGCTGGGATCACAGACATGCGCTACCACACTTGACTAATTTTGCATTTTTAGTAGAGACGGGGTTTCTCCACGTTGGTCAGGCTGGTCTCAAACTCCTGACCTCAGGTGATCTGCCAGCCTCGTCCTCCCAAAGTGCTGGGATTACAGGTGTGAGCCGTCATGCCCAGCTGATTTTAATGTTTGAATCTAAGGAAAAAAGCTAAATAATTTCTTTTAAATATGAGCCAACTTATTTATATCCACAGAGGTTTTACAAGATTAACCCTTTACAAACTCTTTCACTTTGCTTAAGCCTTCAGTTTTATTCTGTTACTCTTTTAGGTTCAAACAATTTTTAATACCCTCTGAACTAGACAGAATTACATTCCCTTTAACAAAAGCTATATTCCCATGCCTTCATACAGCCTTTTACCAAAAACACATTCCCTACATACCTTGTATGTACAACTGTTTCTTCAGTGGTCTCAACTTCATATTACAGTGTTAACTCTTAGCAACTTTTATTTTAGTGAAAACCTGATAAGAGATTTTAATTATGTTCTAAGGGTGGAGCCTAGGACATCAGACAGAAACGAAGATAAGATGGGACTCCTTTTAGCGTAGCTAAAGGGTATGGCTTTCCGTATGTCCCCAGGCCTTATCTATAATCTGCTCCAAAGTACGTAAATCAAACAATTTTCAAAAGTCAAAGAAACAGCTTGACCTTAAAGCATTTAGCAAATTTGATATTTGACCTTAATTTAGACCAAATGTCTACATTTTCAAGACATTTTATTTTACCAATAATCTTTAAAACTGTCTTTATTCCCAAAAGATTCCTAGTCACGTGAACAAAACGGCATTAAAGTTTCTATTTTTCTGACAAAATATTTGATTTAAGCACTTATGTTTCTAAGCCAATTAGAGCTTTTTTATATATAAACATGCAACACATATAAATACACAGACAGGAGATTCAGCACGTGTGAAATTTTTCATTTGCCAGTTTCTTAATTGGATAACTGGCTTCAGGGTGGAGCCCTTGGAGGAGCAGGGCCAGGAAAACATGAATTTCTAGGGCCAAATAAGCAGCATATAAGCAGCTGAAGGCAAAGACAGATCCCCCAAATTAAGGGTGCCATTTTATACTGGATCCTGGATCCCCCAAAGGAGGAAAATACTCAGGAGAAGACAGCGCAATGCTTCTACCCTGCATTTTATTGCAAGGCAAGGCAAAGTCAATCAGCCCATTTTGTAATCAGCCCATCTCTCCTGGGAGTTTTATCTCCCAGTGTGGGTGTGGGGACCTTTGCTTATCTTCCAAGTTGCCGAGAGCATGCTTCTCTGATCCAAGTGTGCAAAGCATTAAGTATCCCTCCATAACTACTATTAGCCATCCCTTATATTTCCTACGTAATTATTATAATATGAAGTGATTTCTGATACCCCCAAAACTCAAAACCATCAGATAACACGATTCAAAACAGAGCAGAGCCTTTAATTTTGAGAGGGATTTATGTGCTTTTAATTCCTGGGGTTTTATGAGGGAAACAGAGACTTTTCTTTCCAAAACAGGATCTGTGGTGCCTCCTCTGTTTTTCCCTATGAGTCCCAGGCTACCAGAAGTTATCTCAGGGCCTCTCGTGTGTGCATTAAGAGGGGCAAGACAAAAAAAATGGAGAAAAATAACACAGTCAACTGAGAAGAAAAAACCTTTTCGAGAAAACAAGTTCCGAGAAGAGAAAAACATAAAGGCTTTTTAAATATATCTATAGGCTGGGTGCGGTGGCTCACACCTGTAATCCCAGCACTTTGGGAGGCCGAGGGAGGTGGATCACAAGATCAGGAGTTCAAGATCAGTCTGGCCAACATGGTGAAACCCCATCTCTACTACAAATACAAAAAATTATGCAGGCGTGGTTGTGCGCGCCTATGGTCCTAGCTACTTGGGAGGCTGAGGCAAGAGAATCACTTGAACCCAGGAGACAGAAGTTGCAGTGAGCTGAGATCACGCCACTGCACTCCAACCTGGGTGACAGAACGAGACTCCATGTCAAAAAATGATAAATCAATCAATCAATCTATAGCTTGTTTATCCACTTTTAATTAAACTGACTTTGAACCATAATGCTCTTTAAAAAAGAAATCCTTTCAAATCTCTTATTACCTGACGTTAGCTACACCAAGTAGCCAATATTTTTACCTTCTGAACTTTACAAAAGGTTACCTCCTAGGTGCTTCAAAGACGTGGTAAACAGTTTATTGTTTTACAAGATTTAGAATTTCCGCAAGGTAGTTCAAAGAAAAGAAAATTGAAGAGAGGAAATTAGAAGCTATGAATGGGGGGAGGGGAAACTCAATAAATGGCAAAATTACACAAATAAACCAGAAAGGAATTATTCCAGAAGCCAACAATTGAACCCAGGCCACCATCAAAAGATAAAGCCGTAGCTACTGAGCTATACAGCATTGGGCAACTTCTATTGCTTTTCCCAGAAGGAGCCTAGAGAAGCCAATTTCAAGCTTGGAAAGCTTTTAACTGCCCAAGAAAAATTTTTAGGACTAACTATGACATGAACCCCAAAATTCCTGTCCTCTGGATGGTGGAAACCAAAAGAAAGTATCCCCACGTGGTCACAAGGTTAAGCTCTTAAGGACACAAAACAAGACAGAGAAATTTTATACAGTATTGGTTTCAGGGACCTGTAGCAAAGTTTGTTAACTGACCAGCCTGCCAAGCTGGCTTGAAACCAGGCTTATAGGGGTTGTAAACCCACATTCTATATCCTGCGATATCCTTCTCTCCATTACAGAATACAGAAAGACAAATTTTTAGCACAAAGTGCACAACATTTGCTACAGCCTAAGACTAGTTTCACAAATCCTTTTTTCTTTTCTTTTTTTTTTTTTGAGATGGAGTCTCGCTCTGTGGCCCGGGCTGGAGTGCAGTGGCCGGATCTCAGCTCACTGCAAGCTCCGCCTCCTGGGTTTACGCCATTCTCCTGCCTCAGCCTCCCGAGTAGCTGGGGCTACAGGCGTCCGCCACCTCGCCTGGCTAGTTTTTGTATTTTTAGTAGAGACGGGGTTTCACCGTGTTAGCCAGGATGGTCTAGATCTTCTGACCTCGTGATCCGCCCATCTCGGCCTCCCAAAGTGCTGGGATTACAGGCTTGAGCCACTGCGCCCGGCCACAAATCCTTTTTTCTATTAATCAAACCCTTGCAGAGAAGACCAATAGTTTACTGTTTTACCCAGATAGAGAGAGAGAGAGAGAGAGAGAGAGAGAGAGAGAGAGAGAGACCGAGACCAGAAACTTGGCTGGTAAGAATTTCTTACTCTTTTTGCTGGCATACCAGGTTTCTGGGTCCCCTTTCTCTGCAGCTTCCAGAAGAATGGAGTAGCTTCTGATGATTCTGCTCACTTGTGCTATAACAGTGGGGTTCCAGCCACTTTGCAAGAGAAAATCACCCTTTACTGTTTTATGGAACCACAGGCAAGATTCTTAATTTGCAAGATGCTGCCCAGTAGACTGCATGAGGAACCAAATTAACATTTTCCATCCTGGCAAAATACACATAACAAAACAGACATTAGTCACCTCTTCAGTACCCAGTATCAGCCTGAAAAAGCTCAAACTTTTTCCCTTTGGTCCCTATTGTCTTTAATACACTCCAGGTAAGGACAGATGACCTCCAAATGGTAATTCACAATGGGGTCTCTGGGCAAGGCAAAAAGCAGATAGTCACCCCAAGAAGCCTGTTGGGGCTCATTCTTTAGGGCTCATGAAATGTGACCAAGTAAGGACGGTTCTCTGAGTTAGTCCTGCTGGATTTCCATCAGCAACCCCCTCTGAGATCCCTTCCACATATACAAACACACAGAAAGAGGAGATGGACAGAAGGCCTTCCAAATTAGATCCCTAACCAAGAACTCCAAGAGTATCCCTTCCAAACTATCCTCCTATTCTCTGAGAAACTTTCTCGAAATCTTCCTGATTGAGGAGAAGTCTCCCAAACCAGAACTCTTCATACTAGTTAGAAAGAACCAACTGAGACCCCCCTGCCCCCAGGAGCCAAACAGACTCCCTGCAATGAGGCTACAGACACAGACATCCCATGGTGGAGCTAGAAACAGACACTCCACAATGGGGCTACAGACACCCACCATAGAACTACATTACCAGTCAGGAGAAGAAAGGAGGCATTGGCAGCACCTAGGATACTCACCAATCTGGACACCCTGCAGTGGGGCTACAGACAGACACCCCACCATGGGACTTAAGTCATGCTGTGATAAGGCAACAGTTAAAGGACATCTCCACAGGACTATTTCTCCATTGCAATTAAACCCATGCACATTGGGTCAGCAGTGCCACACCAGTTGAAAGAATACCAGAGTCAGCCCCCAGTCCAAGAGAACTAGGAGGCCACTTGGGCTGGCTTCTGGATCCATCACTGGAGGGGGGCCACTGAACCATAGGCAGGTAGCCACAAGAGCAATCCTGGATGAGCCCCCAAATTTGTAGTTGCCCAAGGGGTTCACCTTGCCCGCTGTCTAGACAGAGCTAATTCATCAAGACAGGGGAATTGCAATAGAGAAAGAGTACTTCACAGAGTCAGCTGTGTGGGAGAACCGAGTTTTATTATTACTCAAATCAGTCTCTCTGAGCATTCAGGGAGCCGAGTTTTTAAGGATAACTTTGCGGGTGAGGGAAAGCCAGTGAGCCAGCAGTGCTGATTGGTCAGAGATGAAATTATAGGGAGTCAAAGCTGTCTTCTTGTGCTCAGTCAGTTCCTGGGTGGGGGCCACAAGATCAGATGAGCCAGTTGATTGATCTGAGTGGGACCAGCTTATCCATCGAGTGCAGGGTCTGCAAAATATCTCAAGCACTGATCTTAGAAGCAGTTTAGGGAGGGCCAGAATCTTGTAGCCTTCTGCTGCATGACTCCTAAACCATAATTTCTCATCTTATGGCTAATGTTAGTCCTAAAAGGCAATCTAGTTCCCAGATAAGAAGGAGGTGTGCTTTGGGAAAGGGCTGTTAACATCTTTGTTTAAACTATAAACTAAATTTCTCCTAAAGTTAGTTGAGCCTATGCCTCGGAATGAACAAGGACAGCTTGGAGGTTAGAAGCAAGGTAGAGTTAGTTAAATTAGATCTCATTCACTGTCTCAGTCATAATTTTGCAAACGTGGTTTTACAAGTTTCTAAAGGTTTAGTTTCCTCACCTGTTACATACCTATATAATGGAGTTTATTTTGAGGTTTCAGTGAGATAACATATGAAAGTGCTTTGAACATTTCTGAATCAATCAATGTAAATAGATAATCTTGTTACAAAGTATCCAGAATCAACAGCCTATTGTTTCAAGATAACAGTCCTTTTGTTAACCTCCTTCTTAGAAACCTCCTGCAATCTTAGCAAGTAATTGAAAAACATGCGAAGAGATGACTACACCAAACTCCTGTTACTTAGCTAATGCTTTCTGCCCACAGTTTCTTCAAGGAAAGTCCATGAAGTGCCTGGCATTCACAGACTTCTTGAGCAGGTGGCCTCGTGGTTGGAGATTTAGGAGGCTTCCCTAGAGGGCATGCCATTTCTACCAGGTATAAAACAATTCATTCAGAGGGGATTCACTTGAAAATAGCAAATTTTATCTTCTCTTTGTCTGAAAACTCCTTTCAGGCTCTTCTGAGCCCCTTCACATCTCACAAGTGGGTAAGCATCTTCCTTCACACTAAGGAGTGCCCCCTTCAGCACAAATCATGCTGTCTTATAATGTATTTGTTTCCAAATGTGTATGGGCATCATAAAACAGATTACCATTTATTTCTTACCCATTTGTGTGTGTGTTTTGTATAATTCACTTATTTTTATATCCCCACCACCCAGCACAAAGCCTGGCACTTAGTTCCTGCTCAATAGATGAAAACAGATGTGTAAGAGGTAACATTTCAGTTAGTGGTGGATGCTTTAGTTTCCTTTTAATTCCCCTTTACCCCTCCCCTGCACAAAGAGAGTAAATACCTGGAGGCCCTGGACCCTCAAAGACCTTCAGCCCTGCTGCCTAGGCTTTAGACCTTTAGCCTAGGCTTACCCCAATTTATTTTCCCCAATCCATTCAACCCAGGAGCCGCTGGGCTTCTGTGGAGAGCCCCTGTTCTCCCACTCTGCCCTCTACTCTCAGAGTTCCAGGGTTTATTGCAGATCATGTCTTCCAAAAGATCCCTCTTCCCCACCTGAAAAAGATTATAGCTTTTGGTGCTTCATTCTAAACAAACTCTTCTAAAAGAAAAATCATTTGGTGAACTCATTCATATTTTGTTGTTAAGGACAAGCAAATCTTTAGTGCATTATTGTATTCTAACATCTTTGCATTAAAAAAAACAGATGGTAACAATTACTTTCAGGATGGAAAACGGTTAGGCCAAAGGAATGAATTTCTAATGGTCAGACAGCGTCACTGGGGTTGGGATAGGGAGAAGAGAGAGGCTTTAGAGCACAGTCCCTTTTTTATTTTTTATTTTTGCCTCTGGAAACCTGTTTGTAGGACCAGTCCTACTCAGAAGAGAAAAAAATATGTTTCATCCCCAAAACATGCTTGTGAGCCTCTTCTCTGTTTCCTAAATGGCAAAACTGTTATAGAGGAAAGGGAACAAATTTTGCCCAACAAAGGTCTGCCTACTGGAGTCTTTCTGAGTTAATGTCCCTGATGGACCAGATAGTGGTTGGTGGGTGGGGAGTTTGTGGGGAGTGAATTCTCTCTCCAGCTTCAGATTACTGGGAGTATCCTCAGCCTGTTATGAAAGAGACTCTTTTAGACCTGATTTATTCTCCAGCCAGCCTGAGGTAAGTCTGTGGCCAAAGAGGGGGTTAGTACTTTACTCGGCAAAAATTCCTTATGTAACCTCTATTGCCTTGCTTTGTCATGAGGGTGTGTGACTTTTTCGATACTGTTCTTTCAAGGTAATTACACAGCCATGTAAGATGGGAGTAGCTCCCTGCTCTCTTCAACCTAGTCACTTCTGTCTTCCTATGAGCAAATGACTAGAGTCTAATTCTGTAAACCAGGTGTCTGCAGGTACACTGCAGGTGAAGCTGGCAGTACAAAGCACTACCACCTACATTTGGTTGTGAGATGGGAATTTTGCATCTTATTTCTCTTCCTTAAAATTGATTGGCATAACATTCTATACAAAACATTTGTCACATGCCCAGTTGGAGAATAAATTCGCATAGTTAAATAAGGGTTTTATGCTTTTTTTTATATCCTGGGACTGGCATATTTAAAGTATTTCCATTTTGCATGACATTTGAAGCACTATAACTACCTTTTTGCATGTAATTTTTTGTTTCTAAGTTGAAAGAGGGTAATAACTGAATGATGGATGCAATGTAGATTTTAAAGCTTGCATTTCAGATTTTTAAATCACAGAATGTAAGCAACAAACCATGTTGAACAAAATGGTTTAATCCACATGTCAGCTCCAGGGTCTCTTTTTTTTTCTTTTGGTTTTTTTTGTTTTTTGTTTTTTTTTTTTTTGAGATAGAGTCTCACCCTGTCACCCAGGCTGGAGTTCAGTGGAGTGAAGTGGTACTTCCAGACTCTATATTTTCAAGTTTGTTTCAAAGTCACATAATTCAGGCCACTGTGTGGATGTGGATGGTGTAGCCCACGGAGCTACACCCATCACGATATGGTCAATGGAGATTCAATAGTCTTTTCTTGTATGTGAATTTGTGAATTATCCTCAAGGGTGGAAAAGGTTCTTCCAAACCGAAGTAGAATGACAGTAAGTGCCCTTGGTATAGCCATGTGTCTGCTCACTTGTGTTTAGGAATCCAGATGCCAGGTAAGAACCCACAGCAACCACAGCTTGGTGGAGTGAGCCACAGTGGTTCATGTGGTGGCACTGCGGGAGCTCAGTCGGGTGTGTTTTGTGTCTCCTTCTGCAGCTATTGACCTGCTGTACTGGAGGGACATCAAGCAGACGGGCATCGTATTTGGGAGTTTCCTGCTGCTGCTCTTCTCCCTGACCCAGTTCAGTGTGGTGAGCGTCGTGGCCTACCTGGCCCTGGCCGCACTCTCAGCCACCATCAGTTTCCGCATCTACAAATCTGTTTTGCAAGCTGTGCAGAAAACCGACGAGGGCCACCCTTTCAAGTGAGTGCCTCAGCTGAGGAACCCTCACCCCCTGACCACGGGCTTTTCCCCTCACCTCTATTTCCGCTCACAGATGCACTTAAGTCATGTTTCTCTGAGACCCAAAAGACCTCTTAGAGTCTCCCCTAACACCCTGTCTTTGAATATCTAACATTTCTGGTGAATTTCTGAAACAAACTCGATTATTCTTATTCCAATACTTATTGCTTTGTTGAGTTTTTATATGTACTTACTACTAACAGTAATCATAATCCAACAATTACTTAATCCTCTCAGCAATATGAGAAAGGCACAGCAGGCATTTTCATCCCTATTTACAGGTGGGAACACTGAGGTTCTAAGAAGTGACGTGACATACTCAAGGCCAGGTGGCCAGTAAATAGCACGAAACCAGAACTAGGGTATTTGGGTCTTTATTTCCATGCTCTCTCTAGAAGTTTAACACCAAAGGGCCAACCTTCTGGCGGGGGTGCAGGGTTCATGAACAGTCTTCTCATGTATCCTCCTCTACATTTTTATACCGGGGAACCTGATTTGAATGCACATTGAAGAGGAGGAAATACAAAAATAAAAGGGCAATCTACTAACTAAGAGGATATATGACATGTGGCAGAGGGAGATGTTAGCACTGCCAGCTGCTACAACAAAATACCATAGACAGAGTGCCTTATAAACAACAGAAATCTATTTCTCACAGTTCTGGAGGCTGGGAAATCCAAGATCAAGATGCCAGCAGGGTAGAGTTCTGTTGAGGGCCCTCACCTGGGTTGCAGATTGCCAGGTCCTCACTGTGTCCTCACTTTTACTGTGGGACGGAGTGAACAAGCTCCCTTGGGCTTCTTTTCTAAGGGCACTAATCCCATTTATGAGGGCTATGTGCTCATGATCTAATCACTTCCCCAAGGCCCCACCTGTTAACACTATCACACTGGGGGTTAAGATTTCAACATGAATTTGGGGAAGACATATTCAGTCCGTGACTCTCCTGAAAACTCAAGGCAAATACTGCTTTACTCTTTTTAATCTCAATTCACAGAGTTAAGTAAGCACTTAAAGCACTCCAGAAATATCCTCCAGGTAGATAACAGGTGCTGTCTTAAAGCAGAGGGAAGGCAGGAAAGGAGAGAGGAAGGATGGACATCTGTAGAGGAGCTGGCCAAGCAGAGGAGGCTTAAGCTGGGATGATTTTTATATTTGTATTTTACATGTTTTCCCACTCAAGAGTTAAATTTAACCATTTGAACTAATGAAAATGTCATTACTAAAACACCACTCAGTAGAATCCATGAGTATTTTAATACGGCCCAGGTCACTTGAGTTTTCAGTGCTCTTTCTATAAACCTAGAAGTAAATCCCAGAATTTAAACATGAATTCTTAGAGTTCTGATGAGGAACAGTTGGCAGCTAGGATTTGGGGCTATCTCAACTACTTAAAAAAAGATAATTCATCTCCATGAAGTCATGTATGCAGAATTCAGCAAAAGAGCTGATTTGACACTGATTTTCTTTCTCTGGTCCCAGCTGGTTTCTCTGAATTTTCAGCCCACCCATGCTGTGTCTTAGGTAGCCAGAAACAGTCACAACGCTCCACTAAGAACCATACTTTCTGTGTTCCCAGTGCACTGGAAGCAGGTGTGTATGGTGCCCTGTGGCCCTCACTGGCTGGCATAACCCCCCAGAGATGACACCCGCCCTCACCCTCAGAGTGAGAGTAGGAACGCTTAGCTGTTACTGGGGTTTGGCAGCCTGTCTCATGATTCCCTCTGATGGAATTCTCTGTGGGGATGGTTTGTTGACAGGGCCTACTTGGAGCTTGAGATCACCCTTTCTCAGGAGCAGATTCAGAAGTACACGGACTGCCTGCAGTTCTACGTGAACAGCACACTTAAGGAACTGAGGAGGCTCTTCCTTGTCCAGGACCTGGTGGATTCCTTAAAAGTATAGTTGCTTAAACTGTTCACTTTACAGTCTTGACTGTTATTTTCCCTAAAGGTGTAATATTATAAACTGCTACATCAAGAAGAATAAAAAGCAAGTGCTAATTATATTCTAGAGTCAGAAGACCTCCAGTTGTATGGCACCATGAACCAATCTAATCCCTTCATTGCACCAGTGATGAAAATGTGGCTCAGACATTTGTCCAGGGTTGCCCAGTGAGTCACTGGCAGAGATGGAATCAAACCCAGGTCACATAGCTTCTAGCTCTATAGTCTTTAAAACACACCAGATTCTCTCCTTAAACCATTTTTAGTTCCTCCGACAATTTCCCAAAATGAATATTGAGATAAAAAATCTAGATAGGGAATGCGAAAACCATATATACTTTTGCATTGAAAGAAACTCTAGATTCTACTAATATTAATAGTAAGACCTCCGAGTGTGCTTACATAGTTACAGCTGTGAGGCTGAGCCATCTGAAGGGTAGAGGTATGCCCAGCCCCTCACTTGATGAGGATCAGGGGCACCTGGGGCTCTCACTGAATTTGCTGGGTTCCTTTGAACAAGTTGCTTTGGCCTCCTGGTGACTTACGTGTAGAATCAAAGTTAGTCAATCGTGATTCAGCACGGCCATAAGCAGAGCTGGGGAAGCCTAGGCAAGGTAGTTGTGAAGTTTCTGTGCTCCCACAGCACTTCATACACACCCTGGCAGGGGCTTGTACCAGGAGCTGTCTGGTAACTGTTCAAAGAAGGGCAGAAGGAAAAGTGAAAAATGTGGTCTTGACCCTCAAAATGCCTTGCTGGAATAATGACTTGGCCATATAACGACTGAAGAGAGATACCAGGGCAATTATAATTACTTACCTTAGTGCTTTTAAGGCCATGGTTGTATTTGTAATGTAAAAATTGTGGGCCAGAACAGGGGTCAGCAAACCTTGTCCATAAAGAGACAGATGGTAGATATTTTAGGCTTTGCAAGCCACGCCATCTGTGGCACCTTTTCAACTTTGCTATTGTAGCACAAAAGCAGAAAAGACCGTATAAAAGGAAGGGCTTGACTGTGTGCCCATAGACTTCTGAACACTGAAAATTTGATTCAATATCATTTCATATATTAGAAAATATTACTCTTGTTTTGATTTTATTTGAACGTTTAAAAATGTAGAACTCTTTATTAACTTGTGGGCCTATGCAAAAACAGGTCAAGGGCCACAGCTTGCTGACCCCTGGCCTAGATTATTTCCTTGAGTCCCTCAAACCTTGTAACAAAGTGATCCAAAGGGTTCCAAGAGAACTAAGGACTGGATCCCCTTTCACTGATTCTGTGATGAGCTTTCAACGCCTTTCATTGACTATTGAAATCATGATGTACTCTGACTCAAATTCAAATTCTAAGTAAAAGTCAATGATATGAGACTCTTACTTGTCAGGAAGGGTTTTAGGAGCGCTAATAATGCTTTCTTTCTTCAGTTTGCAGTCCTGATGTGGCTCCTGACCTATGTTGGCGCTCTCTTCAATGGCCTGACTCTGCTGCTCATGGGTAAGAGCAGATGAGAGTGTATACGCCTTCCTTCACACCCTCTGTGAAAACGCTGCTTCCTAGGCTCTAAGCTTTTTGTTTGTTTAAAGAGATTCCTAGGAACAAATGCCAGAGATCCCTGCATGCAGAGCACTTCTCTTACCATCATAGTTCAATTAAAGAGTGTAATATATATTATACACTAATAATGAATTCCTAAGTCTAAAGGGTTTCTTTTTCTTCAAACATAACTGGCTTCTTTTTGGCTTATAATATATATATATATTTGGATCTGTTTACAGTGGCAACTATGGATAGAGATTCATTTTCATCTTGGGAGGGGAGAGTTTATCCTAATTCTAGGAATAATTACAAAATACCTGTACAGGGCTCAGTGTCATTTTATTTTCCCTATGAACTGCCCTGTCATCTTTTATCTAGAATTCTGGATATTGCTTTTCAAAATAGGAGATAAAAAATAAAATAAAATGCTGGATAGTCCAAATAATTCTATAATATCATATAACCATATTAAAATGTGTCTATAAGTATATTCTTATTGATAACTCAGAATTTTAATACTATATTTGTTTTTCATCCCAGCTGTGGTTTCAATGTTTACTCTACCTGTAGTGTATGTTAAGCACCAGGTAAGTTCTACGTGATGTCAAACAATGACATTAAATTTTGACCTCATCATCTTTGGATGTGCTCATTATTTTCTTTTTCTTTGTGTAGGCACAGATTGACCAATATCTGGGACTTGTGAGGACTCACATAAATGCTGTTGTGGCAAAGTAAGTCACATAGTGCAATGCATAAAAAGAGAGACTCTCTTACACAGGCCTTTGAGTGGATTAGGGTAGGGGTAATGAGAAGATAGTAAAATGATAGATTGATTTATGATCATTCACTTACTGGAGTCATATATTCATTCTCTTCTCAATTATATTATTTTAGAAAATAAGCATATGATTTTTAACTCTCAATGAAATAAAACCCAGTGGTTTATTTCAGGTTTCATAGTAAGTTTGAATGAATGAATGATATTAACCTCTAAGGACTGGCCCATGTACAAGAACAAGATGCACTGGAGGAAAGAAGGAAACTTGATTCAAAAAAGTTAAATTAACAGTTTAATTCAAATAAAAACAATTAAGTTAACATTTTAATCTTTTAAACAATAGCCCTAATTTTAAAATCATTAAAATTACTTTTAAAACTTTGAATTATTTTAAAACTTTAAAATACATAAAATGTTTGCCAACTAAGTACATCACAGCATTTTAACTCAACAACTGTGTGTATGTGTTTAATACCATTGCTTTTTAAACCTGAGTCTTAAGCCTTACTTTATGGCTCCCTTATATATTAGGAGATAGAGATTTCAGTTTTACATCTCCACAGCTAACGTGGTCATTAAACTTAGGAGTTTTCCGTAATTCTTACATACTATTTTTAGGTATATAGTCATCTAAAGTGATAGCTCTTATATTGAATTATTATTCAATATTTTATTTTATTAATAAGCTAGCCTAATCTTTAGCTACAAATATATGTCACTAAGGGACTAGACTTTTTCACAAAAACTCTATCTAATTATCTGATAATAACGTGGCTGGACCTAGGTGAGGGTCAGATTTAGAGAGAGGCATTTTAGGTAGTTAAAGATGTGTAATAACAAAATAAGAAAGGCTAATCACATTAAAGTTCCTCTGCTATTAGATTATATGTGATGTGCTTCAGTTCTCTCTGAAGTTTATAGACTTGTTTTTTACTGTGTATTATTTGCATTTTTCCTCTTAAAGTCATTAGGAACTCATAGGATTCTACGTTGAATTTGGATCTTTGAGAGACCTGCAACACATTTCAAAATGCCTGAACTTATGAGCCTGGACCCAGGTGTAACCAATACCTAATGAAAATCAACACATTAAGCATAAAATAATCATTTTATGTTGTATTAAGAAAGGGTAGCATAGCACAGTATGAGACTTGGTGGTATCCAAACCTGAGGAGCCTGTTTAAAAATATGAATTCTAAGACTCCACACAGACCTATAGAATTAAAATTTCTAGGACTGGTAACCTGGAATTTATATTTTAATGAACTCTCCAGGTGACTTTTTGGCAGCTAGAACTGTGTTCATAAACTATAGCAAAGAACACCAGAATAGGAGTTTGGAAACTGGAAGACAGAAGTTCTAGACCTAAGTTGTCTAGTACTTAGTTTGGGGATCACAAATCACACCTATTACTTTTTCATTTGGTTTGTTGGTTGAGTCCAAAAAGAGGAGTACCTGTTATGTTCTGGACACTTCATATGACAGGTACAGAGGGTATAAAGATAAGTGAAATGATCTCAGCCCTAAAAGAGCTCTTAGCCCAGTGGTGCAGACAAAATTATACAGAAATAACTATAATAAAATATAATAAGTACAATAAGTACAGTAGAGCTGTATGAAATACTAAAGTTGGAGAGATGAGGAAACTATTGTTCCTTCCTGGACGGGATAGTGGAAAACCATTAAGATAAGATGGCATTCGACCTGGGCCTTGAAAGATGGGTAAACAATCATTGCGTGGATGATAAGGGGAAAGACGTTGCAAGAGGAAGAGGTAATAAAGCAAAGACAGAGAAGCATGAAAATGTAAGTCATGTTCAAGAAGCAACAGTCAACCAGTATGTCTAGAGCTTAAATGAGTCAAAAGATAAACTGGAAAGAATGTAGGAAGAGAGGCTGAGGCCAGGTGGTGAATGCTCTGTGGAGTTGTGACTCCAACCCAGCAGGAAATGGCCAGCCCTTGATGTTTTTAAGCAGGGGATTGATGTCATCAGTTTTTTAAAGATCACTATGGCAGTCTAGTGAGAAAAGAATTGGAGAGGGGAGAGACTAGAGATGTAGCCGTCAGCTAGGAGGTTATCATAATTCAAACAAAAGTGACAAGGGCATGGCCTGGTTAAAATGGAAGAAAAAGAGAGATGGCAGAGAATATAAAGTATATACAATGAACTTGTTAAGTTACAACTGGAAATCAATGCTGTGAAAAGGAATGGAAAGGAAATGTTAGCTATGACTAATATGGCTTCTGTAATTGAGCTTCAGGCAGAGTTGGCTCTTCCTGGTAGCTAGGACAAAAACAGAAACTAGGCAAGTTACATGGTTCTTCCTATCTATCAGAAAGGAGGAAATAACAATTCTTCAAAATAACCTGTTTTGCCTGGCACTACATTTTGAAGGAAATTTATTGGTGGGTTCTTCACTCTAAGGCCTCTTCAAACTCTGAAATTCTAATTCTACCTTAGAATAATTCCAGTGAAAGAACTTACACCATTTTAGTGGAACAGTTAAGAACATGATTGTTAGAATCAGATAGACTGAGTCCATTTCTGGCATTTTTAGCTGTATGAGCTCATCATAAATGTTATTTGACTCTATGAGCCTATTTCCTTATCTGTAAATTGGAATTGTTAATACCTCACAGGGTTCTTGGTGATCAAATGAGGTAATGTCTGTAAAGTATTCTTACTTGGATGTTGGAAACCCTCATTGTCATCATCATCATCCTGTTACTGCTTAGAGATCAGTTCATGGGGCTTGGAGGTAGAGGACAGTCCCAGACTGGGCCAGTAGACCCCAGGACCACCCTCTCCTCCATACTGAGTGACCCTGTCTAGGTCGTTTTACCTTTGTTTGTCTCAGTTTTCCAGCTTAAAATGGGGGTTAATAATACATAATAACACTTCTTAGAGTTTTGAAAATGAGGAAAAATGCCTCAAATTTCAAAAGGCAAAATAAACACTGTAGAGGAAATTAAAGCTTTGAGTAAGTGAGACCATAATAAGAAATCTGCTTTAAGTGAATACAATTCCCTATGTCTAGGTGAGTTATATTTTAGATGACAAAATAGCTTGTAATTTTACCTAGAAGCTCTCAGTGACCTTTGATAAATCTCATGGAATAAAAGACATCCTGAAAACTAAAATTGGAAAGGAGCTGTCACGATCTTCAAATGAGAAGAAAGATTCTAGATGTTATATTTGATAAATTGAAGGCCTGATTTCAAGCAAAAATGCAGAATGAATTAGTAAAACTGAAGATATTCAGAATATATCATTGTATATTCACTAAACCCTGAGATGAGATAGACTTCCCTAGCCAGTGAGTATTCTGATTTTAGTGGGGATGGTCAACAAGTCTTCTTGGTGTCCTTGTGGAAAAACATGGATATATATGATCCAGATGACAGCACAGGTGGTAGAATTCTAGAAGGTTGAAATAGTAGACCCTAAAAATGTTCATTAATCCATTAAATATGTGTCTGGGGCAAGGTATGTGACACACGGCTCTGCCTTTGATCCCATTATTTTCAACCCCATTACTGCTCATGACTATGTGAAGACAAATCAATTATCTTTGTCAAAGTTCCAGATGATGTACAGTTTGAAGCGAAAGCAAATTCAGAAGATGGCAAGCTCAAGATTCAAAATGAATCAAGGGATCTTGAGTAAACAAGAATGCTGAATTGAAATCAATAAAATGAAATTAATAAGGAAAGTGAAGTCCTACATTTAGGTTTCTAAAAAGTCAACTTTACAGCTATAGAATGCGGGGAGGGATAGATGAGAGAGGGTAACAATAAGTGTGTATGTAAGAAATACCTCAGGAAGCCGGGCGCGGTGGCTCAAGCCTGTCATCCCAGCACTTTGGGAGGCCGAGATGGGCGGATCACGAGGTCAGGAGATCGAGACCATCCTGGCAAACACGGTGAAACCCCGTCTCTACTAAAAAAATACAAAAAAAACTAGCCGGGCGAGGTGGCAGACGCCTGTAGTCCCAGCTACTCAGGAGGCTGAGGCAGGAGAATGGCATAAACCTGGGAGGCGGAGCTTGCAGTGAGCCGAGATCGCGCCACTGCACTCTAGCCTGGGCGACAGAGAAAGACGCTGTCTCAANACAATAAGTGTGTATGTAAGAAATACCTCAGGAAGCCGGGCGCGGTGGCTCAAGCCTGTCATCCCAGCACTTTGGGAGGCCGAGATGGGCGGATCACGAGGTCAGGAGATCGAGACCATCCTGGCAAACACGGTGAAACCCCCGTCTCTACTAAAAAAATACAAAAAAAACTAGCCGGGCGAGGTGGCAGACGCCTGTAGTCCCAGCTACTCAGGAGGCTGAGGCAGGAGAATGGCATAAACCTGGGAGGCGGAGCTTGCAGTGAGCCGAGATCGCGCCACTGCACTCTAGCCTGGGCGACAGAGAAAGACTCTGTCTCAAAAAAAAAAAAAAAAAAATACCTCAGGGGTTTTTAATTGCTTGATTGGTCACAGCCAAATGTGAGTCAATGATGTGCTGAAGCATCTTTAAAAAATCAATGCAAGTTGAGTTGTTATTAGTAGGAGTACAAAGTCTAAATCAACAGAGGCAACAGTCATATTCCATATTAGCCATCCCATATCTGTATTCAGTTTCAGGGTTGGACATTTTAACAGATACATTAATACATTGGAGTAATGCCCCAAAGATGACCAGGGTATTAGAAATGTGATAGTTAATGGGCAGTGAAGAGTAAACTTTGATGGGGATGATTACCCTGAAAAAGAGATGACTTTAAAAGGACACCATAGCCATTCTCAAATACTTGGAGGTCTAACATGGTAAAAGAGTAGGATTTCTCTTTTTCTCTCAAGAGCAGTGAATGGAAATTTTAGAAGTTCTGAGATTTGATTGAAATATGGGGGAAAGAGTAATGATTAGAGTTGCCATTTGCCCCATGAAGGAGTGAGTACTCTGGCATTCATTCAAGTATTCAAATAGAAGTTAGATGGCCACGACGGCCACGGTGTCCTCTCCTGGCTTCTCCTTCTCTTGTCCACCTCCCTTCTGGTCCTGTGACCCCAAAGGTTATCTCATGTCTATGGCTCCAAACTTGTGTCTCCAGCCCAGACCTCTTCAACTAAGTACCAGATCTGTCTGCTTATTTATGTAAGGTTTCTCTAAAGTGTCTCATAGACCTTTCAGATTCACTTAGCCACACATCTTGCAATCTTACCCCAAAATTTGTATTTCCTTCGGTCATCACCATCTTGGTAAATGGCATTTTCACCTGGTTCCTCAGGCCAAAAACCAAAGAATCTTCCTTGATTACTCTTCCTCTAATCCTAGCCTGTGCATTCAGTTCATGAACAGATCAAGTGGGTCCTGCAGCCTCATCTCTAAACTAACCCTGAGACTGTTCCCCTCTCTTCACTTCCATGTCTAGCGTACAATCCAGGCATTGCCTTCTAGTACTTGGACTGCTGTGGGTTTCTCTCCCTCTATTCATTGCTTCTACTCCCATTTCCCCCTTTTTTTTTTTTCACACGGCCACCATCATGATGTTCTTACATTAATCAGATCACGTCACTCCCCTGCCTAAGTTCATCAGTGGCTTCCCATCACACAGGTTAGAATCTAAACTCCTTACCACATCCCACAAACTCCAACATCCACCATCTGGTCCCTGCCTGCCTTTCAGACCTCCCCTATCCATACCCCAAGCACACGAGCTTCTCGATTCCTTGCTGCCAGCTTGTCCTCTCTGTAATGCCTCTGCACTCGTTACTCCCTCTGCCTGAAACACTTCACATCCAGATCTTGGCCTGATGGCCCCTTCCTGTCCTCTGAGGATCAGTTTCTCAGATGAATGGATTTAAAGGAGGTACTGCCCACCTTACCACTGTGCCCCTCGCTGCCTGCCATACCACCTTGTTTTTCTTTATGGCAGTTATCACCATCTGAACTTCTCTTGTCTTCTAGTTTATTTCTGTCTCCTCAATTCCTACAGGAATGAAAACTCCACGAGAGTAAGCATCTTTTCCCTTTTGTTGACCACTGAATTCCAGTACATGGAAGGGTACCTCGTGGCACAGAGGGAGGTCTCAATCAAAATCTGCACGATGAGTTCTGCACGATGAGCTCACAACTCTTCAAATTAATAAAACACTTCCAGTGTAAACCTGTCCTAAAATCATGCTGCTACATTATGAGCATCACAGAATTTCAGGACCCTGGAGATAGCTAGTCTATGCCGACATTTTAATGATGAGTATTTAGGACCAGGAAAGTCCCTTAGCTTGCCAGATGCCACATAGCTAATTAACAGAATAGCTGAGACTAGGACCCAGGTTTTTAAATTCCAGTTGTGGGTAGTTAGACTACTCTGAGGGTGAACATAGGTTTCTTTTCCTATGTCTGACATAGGAACAGATTACATCCCTGGTTATATAACCATTCCTAGTTATGCTCATCTTCCTGGCATGGTCAGTAATAGCACTTTCTCTCTCTTTCTGAAGTGTCCCAGATGGGGGATAAATAATCACCCTAACTATATCATAGCTTCTGTAATCCTGAAAGAAGTCAATATGTTCATCCACCTAAAAAGATAAAATATGTGGCTTTCTTCCAGTTCTCTTTTTTGTTGTTGTTATTTTCATTATCCAGTTTTTACTTCTTTCTTACTGCTTTATACAAGAGTATTTACAGATGTGCATACATAAAGACTATAATATCTTCTGGAATACTAAGCTCTTTGGTCACTTAGCTAATTAAAGCAATAACACATAAAATGATTTCATTAATAACACTTGTGATTTACTACCTTTTGATATTGTCTTTTTAGGATTCAGGCTAAAATCCCAGGCGCCAAGAGGCATGCTGAGTAAACTGATTTCCCACCGGGGACTGGACACAAACAGGAATGTCTGGAGTGGTAACAGCTCTCTTCTTACTCGTTACTGCAAATTCATTGTTCCCCTCCTTCCCCCAGTACCATAATCTTAGAGACAAACCTTAAAACAGCTGTTTTTAGGCTGTTCCTTGTACTCTTAGGATATTTGAGTCACTTGTGTCAACCACTAAAGTATAGAGAAAAGTGTATTAGATGTGGTTTTTAATTTTGTGTTGCTAAAAAAAGTGCATGATGGTGAGAGCCCAAGTTATCTTTCCCTCTTCGGTGTTCTTCTCTTCTCTGCAATGCTTCCGTAGCTTCTAACGTTCCCTGTGGCTAGGCCTTTCCTGCCGAGTGCTCTGATGCAATAGTGGAAATCGCTTATATGTCCTTGGGTTGCTGGTTGGATTAATCTTTAATAACAATATATAGAATTGTAGACTGATGTTTTAGCATTTTTCCAACACACACAACGTAAAAATAAAAACAGTCGACCGTACTTATGGTAATCAGTTTTGTATAACTTAAAATAATTAAATAAATGAATAAACCCAAAACAAACATGCCGTAGTTTTGTTGTATGGGATTGGTGGGCTGATTTACATGTATGGTTACTAAAAAGTACCAGCATGTTAACTTTATTACAATTTGTATTACTTTCTCTGTAGTTCCTAATGGATTCAGTTACGGACTCTGGATATTTGCACTTATGTACTTGATACTGAATGCATAAATAAATGTTACTAAATGTAGAACGTTCTCCCTCTCTTCTCATGCATGGTCCCACCAGAAAACATAAAAGCTCGAAGTGATGAAGTCACTCAATGACATTCTGGGAGGGCTGAGAGCAAGTGCTCACCTTATTTCTCTCCAGCACTGTGGAGTCAAACCCCAACCTGGCTTATGGTTTTCCTGGGTCATTAATAGAAAACTGAAAAGTGGTAAACTGTCAATCACTCTTCACATTGTACTCTGTGGGGTGGATTTAGATATTTAAGATAGTTTTAAAAAACTTGAAAGTGATATAAATCCTTACATAAACCGTACAGCAATATGCAACAAAACACTGGCAAAAACAATTGTAATTGCCATGAACTCACCCTTTTAGTAATTACTTATTAAGCACTGACTGTGTGCCAAGCACTAAGAATAGGGCTGTGAATAAGAGAGATGATAATTCCTGCTCTTACGAGTGAAGTCTTCTAATAATTGCTCACTCCTTTTTGTACAAGTCCAATTGCATATTTTGTTTCACTGCTACAATCAAACGTCAAAGACAAAGAGGTAGAAGTGAATGAAAGGAGTAGCAGTTGGAGAAAAAAAAGGAATGATTGCTTATAAAAAGCTGCCTTTTACTAGTTTTACACATGGGTTCAGTGAATATTTGTGGAGTTATCCTTCTATGCAAAGTGGTGTGAAGGTTACAGGGATCACTTGGCACTGTGCCAGCAGCCAGAAACTTGTCAGTGTGCTGGGGAAGAGGATGGGTGGCTATGCGGAAATGCTAACTAAGCAAAGGGTAGCATAAAACGAGCCACTGGCCAGGCACGGTGGCTCACGCCTGTAATCCCAGCACTTCGGGAGGCTGAGGCAGGCGGATCACGAGGTCAGGAGTTCAAGACCAGCCTGATCAGCGTGGTGAAACCGCATCTCTACTAAAAATACAAAAATTAGCTGGGTGTGGTGGCACCTGCCTGTAATCCCAACTACTTAGGAGGCTAAGGCAGGAGAATCGCTTGAAACTGTGAGGCAGAGGTTGCAGTGAGCTGAGATCACACCACTGCACTCCAGCCTGGGCAACAGAGTAAGCCTTTGTCTCCAAAAAAAAACGAGCTATGATGCAGGGTTTGAGCAACAGAAGATTCTCAGGGGCGGTGAATTTGGTTTTTGCCAGATGAAGAAGGTCCAACCCGGATAAAGAAAGAACATGAGCTAAAGTGCCAAGATGTGGAGTGTGAGGCATATGCAGAGAACGGTGAGTTAAACAAGCTTAGATGGGTTGTCAAGTTCTTGGGGTGGGAATGATGGTGCCAGATAAGGCTGAAAAGGTAGGTTGAGATCACAATGGGAAGAAACTTGGATGCCTGTGCCAAGGAGTTTGGGCTTTATTCTCTACATCTCAGAGAGTCACATAGACACAACAAAGGTGCAAGATACTGAAGGCTAGATGAATAGAGTGATAATTGTAACCTACCTCCACCTGGGTGCCAAAAGACCCAGATCTTTACTAGAACAGCCACAGAAAGAATAGAAAGATGTTCACCTGTCCCTGATCCTTGATGTTAACCCAGCATACCTGCCAAGCACCCACCATGGATAGGTGCAGCTAACAGATGGTGTGGAGGGAGATTGGACTGGAGCTGGTAACCAACCAGCTGTGGGGCTTCAAGATGAAAGCTGGCCTTGAGAGTGAGTACCTCCTTGAATTTTGCACCCAAGGAAGCTCAGTTGCCTCACCCTAGCCCAGCACTAAGACTCGCTGATCAGCAGGGTGCAATGCCATTTTCCAGGACAGAGCCCAGAAGAGATGATTTGGGGAAGGAAGATAGTAAGCTGAGTTTGGTGCCTGATTTTTTTTAATGGTTACTAGATTTAGAAGAGAGTTTTCTTTTTTCTTTATGTTTTTCAGCCTCCAACCTTTTAGACAAAGTTTCTTCTACATGGCTATATTGTATATAATCAATCTTCAATATCTGTATCTGCAGCATTGTCCCCATACTATAGACCCAGAATTCCTTTCACAGGAAGCTGCTCATTAGGAAGGTCTAATTAGGAACTCTCTTTGCTGGCAGTGGTGGAGAAGATTCCTAAGGAAATTCCAGGCTTACAAAATGATAGGTATGGATGTAGATTTTTCACAAATGGAACATGGGGCACATTATACTCTGTTTCTACAGGGAGCATCAGCCCAGGTGATATTCAAGATGATGGAAGTAATGTGAACAGATGAGAAGAGGACCAAGAGCAGAGCCCCTGGAAAACCCAGAATGAGTGAGGTGATTCTGAAAGCTGTGAACAGTAGAAAATTCTTACAGCCCATATATGAATGAATGAAGGCAGTAGGAGCAGGTGAAGAAGCTGCAGTATTCTAATGGATAAAGCACGACAGTTTCTATGTCCTCTGCTCTTTCCCCACCCATGTTAGTTTCCTAGGGTTGCTCTACCAAAGTACCAAAATCTGGGTTTTTGTTTTGTTTTGTTTTGTTTTGTTTTTTAAACTCTCAGGCTGGAGTGAAGTGGTGCAATCTCAGCTCACTGCAACCTCCATCTCCCGGATTCAAGTGATTCTCCTGCCTCAGCCTCCCAAGTAGCTGGGATTACAGGTGCATGCAACCACACTCAACTAATTTTTATATTTTTAGTAGAGATAGGGTTTCGCCATGTTGGCCAGGCTGGTCTCAAACTCCTGACCTCAAGTGATCCACCATCTCAGCCTCCTCCCAAAGTGCTAGGATTATCAGGCGTGAACCATCATGCCCAGCCTCAAAATCTGGGTTTCTTAAAACAATAGAAATTTATTCTGTCACTGTTCTGGAGGCTAGAAGTCCAAAATCAAGATGTTGGCAGGGCCATGCTCTCTTTGTCGGCTCTGAGGGAGAACCCTTCCTTGCCTCTTCTAATGTCTGCATTTGTCAGCCATCCTTGGTGCTCCTGACTTGCAGATGGGTACTCCGGTGACTGGGCGCCTCCTCCCTGTGTATCTTCATATCGTCTTCCCTCTGTGTCCAAATTTCCCCTTTGAATAAGGACACCAGTTGTAATGGAATAGGGCCCACCCTAAAGACCTCGTTTTAACTTAATTATCTGTATAAAGACCCTGTTTCCAGTAAGGTCACATTCTGAGGTACAGGGGTTTGGGGCTTCAACATATCTGGTTTGGGGGTGGTGCACAGTTCCACCCCGCCACCACCTGAGGGCTCATATGGGCCCTTACCCTACTATAAAGACTTCCTCCTGGTGTAGATCCCAGACCTATCTCTGCATTTTGTTTCTCCCTGTAGGGAATCACTGCTGAGTAGTCCCACAGCTTTCTACCTCACCCAAATGCATGTGGGGTGTGGCTGATTGCTGGGCCTTGCTTCACAGATGTGAGGTTCCAGCAATCACCACATTGTCCTTGAATAGGGCTATGCCAAGCATCAGAAGGTTAGCACTCTTCTGTGTGCAGAGATGCACGTTGGGCAGACAGAGGAGCCACCACTGGAGGTCACACCAAATGCGGTCATGGACCCTCTACTGATCCAGGCAGAAGGGCCACCTGCCTTCAGACGCTGACCCGCTTCCCTAGTGCTTGATATTGGCACCCTCCTCAAGCTCCTCAATCGGATTTTTATTGTATGATTTTATTTTTGTGGTTTATGATTTTAATTTCTCCTTAATTCAATACATTTATTAAATTCAATGTTACAAAATCAGTCTGGCTGACCACATTTTCTTTGATAAGTAAATTGAAATGCATTAATTTGCATTCTAGGCCATTATTGTCTTTGAAAGCAATTCTGCTAGAATCAGCTGTCTCTGGTTTCTTGTGGCAGACTGCCACAATTACTACTTGAGACGGTCACTACGACAGTTACTGTTACTACTTGAGACCATCATTATAAGACTGAAGGAAGGGGGACGAACGTAGAAATAATAACAAAAAAAAAAAAAGAAACGGTTTTAAAGGAAGTTCCCAGGGGAAGAAGAGGGCTCCCGGCTTCTAGTGAGCAAGAGCAGCAGCCCTGAGCTTCTACAGCTCTTTGTATTTATTGAGTAGAAAGAGCAGGGAGGAGGAGCTAACAATTGGTCAGCTGCTTGATTGATCACAGGTTCATATTATTGCTAACAAACAGGCTTCAGATTTGGCTAATCATAAGAAACACTTGTGCCTGGGTCATGACTGCCCTCAGCATTCCTTCTGGGAGGCAGATGCAGTTTGTCAATTTGCCAACATTCTGCATTTATGAGAATGAGTAAACAGTTTGCTGTTTACTCATATAGCCTCCAGTGGTATACTGAGTTGATCACAACCCTCACTCTTTCGGCCTGCAACAGTTTCTCCCTAAAATGATAAAGTGGTCCTTCAGAATTAACACTTCATCTTGGCCTGCTTTCTTTAAACATACAACTGCTCTGGATTTTGCTCTGTATGTTTGTGTTTTTATAAAACAAAAGAAGTCATCACCAAATTATGACAGAAGTCTAATTCTTAAGTGACTAATGGCAGCCTATGTCAAATTAATACTCATAAAAATTAAACAGTTCATATGAAGGGTGACTTTTTTCAACTTTTATTTCTAGCCATCTCTGACAGAAATGAGGTAGCCAATATAACAGAAGAGACTTTAACTTTTTTAAAAAAAATATTAAAACATTTTAAGTAACTAGCATTTTATAACATAACTGTCACATTGAATTATATCTTCCCCAAAGTGATTTTTTAATGATGCATTTGACGTGTTAGAATCAAGATATTTGACTGCTTTTAAATATGTAATATTAAAACTAAATTTAACTTGTTTTTTAATAAAATATGATTTTAGCATCTCCCAGCCAGTTTTTAAATACTTAATAAGCTCAATGGAGGAAATGCTTAAGTTTGGCTTATAAATCAATGTAATGGTAACATGTACTTTGTCAAAATTCAAGTAGTGAATAGATAATTCTCTTTTTTGTCAATGTTAAACCTTTGTTCTCTTGACTTACAAATCCAGGGCCAGTCAATAAAAAGGGTGTGTGTGTGTTGTGGAGACAGAGAGGAGTGAATAAGGAAGAGCATACAAAATGGGGTACACAGATTTGCCTTCAGCTTTTGGAGCGGTGCTTCATCCTTGCAGCAAAACATTCCTCAGGAATACCTGGCCAGTCCCCACCCACAGTGCCTCTCCAAAGCGCTACACTTCCCTAAGACGTGTTCCTGGAATGCTTTCTCACGTCCCTGTGGTTCAAGAGGCACATGCAACCACGTGGAAGCCCACTGCGCTTCAAGCTCCCACTTCTCCCCTGTCAGGGAAGCTCCCCACTGGGAGTAGAGTGTGAATGTATACCCCTTCAGTGGAGATGGTTCAGAAGCCAGCTTTGCAAACCAAGAATTTCTTTAATCACATATTTCATCTTAGAAGTTAATGTGAACTTGTCTGTCATTGCATAAGATATTTGCATTTACCTTAATTTAAAAATTCTTCCCCATACTTCTTCATTAAGTTGATTCAAGAAGAATATACCATGTTTTTCTTTTTACACCAAATAGCGCTAGTTTGAGATAAATGGTCTTCAGTACTCAAGATGCCATGAAGGCAGTTTTGGCTGGGAGATGAAATAGGTTTTGACCCTTGAAAGGGGGCTGCACCATGACAGCAGACTTGGGAAGACCATGTTGCATCTTAGCCAAGCTTGGCTTTCATCCTCTCAGAAACTCTGTGAGTGTCCATCCTCCAGAAAGGGAGGTGAAGCCTTTACTTCCAATTAGCTAGCAACAATAAAGGAAGGATTTTATTATCAAATCTTTATAACATCATCAGGGATATTCCCAAAGGTGTACAGACAATGATTTTTATAATAGCAAATATTGAAAACAATCCTAATATGCCAAATATCAAGCAATTGAATAAGTAAATTATAGACCTTCTAATGAAAGATCATATAGCCACTTAAATCATCTTGGGGAATAATATTCCGGCATGGAAAATTGTTCACAATATAGCACCGAGTGAAGAAGGTAAGCTACAAAAATAATATGAAATGCGCAAGGAAACATTAATTATTAAAATGAAGAATTCAACATAGAAAATATGAGGGCATACAACAAATATTGAATGTAATTATCTTTCCTCAGGGAGGACTTTGAAAGATCGTCCTTTCTCTTTGTGTGTGTGCTTTTTAAGGTTTTTAGATTGTTTACATTTTATCTGTGGTGTCTTCTTCTCATTTTTTTAAATTGAAATATTGTTCTAAACCCCATACCTATCAAAACCAAAGCTATGAAAATGAGTGAAAAATCACCCCCCAGTAAATACTATTCTCTCATTTGATCCCGTTTCTTGTTCAAATCAAAATTTAGATTTTTCTTACCTGCATATCTGGTTCACACCTCCACCCATGCCTTTCTCTTTTCTGCTAATAGGTAAACTAACTGGTGGGTGTCGAAAGGGGACGGAATTTATATGTTTCAAAGCAAAGCTTATTCTCTTAACATTGTTGATTTGCTTTATATGACTAATAATAGTTCTAATTTCTTTCTACTTTATTTATTTATTTATTCATTCATTCATTTATTTATTTTTGTATTTTGAGACGGAGTCTCACTCTGCCCCCCAGGCTGGAGTGCAGTGGCACGATCTTGGCTCACTACAACCTCTGCCTCCCAGGTTCAAGCAATTCTCTGCCTCAGCCTCCTGAGTAGCTGGGATTACAGTCGTCCGCCACCACTCCTGGCTAATTTTTTGTATTTTTAGTAGAGATGGGGTTTCACCATCTTGGCCAGGCTGGTCTTGAACTCCTGACCTCATGATCCACCGGCCTTGGCCTCCCAAAGTTCTGGCAGGTGTGAGCCACTGCACCCAGCTGCCATTGTTATTTTTAAATTAAGTTTATTTTATTTTTTTCAATAACAAAAGTAATATATATTAATTACAGAAAATTTAAATGATGCAGATTCTCCTATTCAAAGAAAACCACCATTGGCATTGTGGAATAAAGGCTTTTTTTTCTAGCAAAAAAATTATTTAAAATTATTTAAAATAATTGAATTCATATAGTC
>NW_016837625.1:1630880-1632287 GCF_001698545.2 Rhinopithecus bieti | reverse complement strand
CAAAAAAATTATTTAAAATTATTTAAAAATAATTGAATTCATATAGTCTATATAATTTTTGAATTCTGCCTTTAAATTTAAAATAACAAATATATTTCATATACATTTTTCTATGGTATCTTTCTTACTCAAAATAATGTTGTATTAGATTTCTCAAACACACTGGATGTTTTTAAGGTATCAAAACTTTTAAATATAGGGGAAACATTCTAAGAATAAGTTCTCTTTTTTCTTACATTGTGAAATTTGCTGCCAGTTCTTGAATTACAATCTGCTAATTGCCCTTCATGTTTCTATTTGACCAGTCCTCTTATTTATAACAAAATTTAAGAAAACAATAAAATACTAATATTTGTGCTATGGGTATATCTCAAGTCTTTCATTTTACTTAGTAATATTACATTTTAATTTAGCATGGTATTTGAAAGACTTTTAAAGCCCAAAACTTCTCTCAAATCAAACATGACAGGTATCTTATTGCTTATAACCATAAAAGGCACTGTGCTAAGTGTTTACATTTATTATTTCATTTCATCTTCAAATTAGGCCTATAGAAAGAGATATATCATTTTACATATAAATGAGCTTCTAGTTCAAATCTTGCCTAAGATCAGTCTCAAAGACAGAGGTTTGGATTTGAGAATGTTATTCAATCACATTTTATCTCTAAGTTGCAAGTCAATTGAGAAACATGCCAAGGAGCCGGTTGAATGAAGATCAGATGACCAGTTCTGCTACTGATAAAGTTGCTTCACTATGGCCAGAGTGAGGCTTCCTATGATTTCTGTCCCCTCAGCACCAAGTGGAGATGTGCACCTCACCCCTGCACTGGACGGAGCTCACAATACAAGGAAGCAGAGCAGCAGTGAGTCTGGAGACAGGCCAGGCTGACAGGGAGGGAGGGGATGAGGCCAGTCCTTCTCGATTCCCTCTCCATATCACGCTTCTTCCTTTGAGACGAATGAAGAAAGGGTAGAGGAAAGATACAAGTTTTGCCGCCATTTGTTTTCCTCTTCAGAATGGATTGGAAGTACCTGTGTCCCATAGACAGAGACAATAGATTTCAATCCAGGTCTTTTTATACCAAAAGTCAATGGACTTTACTTACAACAGCCAACAATGATGACAAGACCTATTTATTCATTAAAAACATGCCATCTCTGAGGACTTCTATTAGGCAACACTTTAAAAAATATAGTTTGGATAATATACTTTCCTTAAAAAGAAACAAAACTAAATTTTTTCTTTTTTTTTTTATAATTTTTTTTTATTATACTTTAAGTTCTAGGGTAAATGTGCATAACGTGCAGGTTTGTTACATATGTATATTTGTGCCATGTTGGTGTGCTGCACCCATCAACTCGTCAGCACCCATCAATTCATCATTTATATCATGTATAACTCCCC
>NW_016837625.1:1610285-1626921 GCF_001698545.2 Rhinopithecus bieti | reverse complement strand
CGAGGGGGGAGGGATTGCATTGGGGAGTTATACATGATATAAATGATGAATTGATGGGTGCTGATGAGTTGATGGGTGCAGCACACCAACATGGCACAAGTATACATATGTAACAAACCTGCACGTTATGCACATGTACCCTAGAACTTAAAGTATAACAAAAATAAATAAATAAATAAATAGGCAGTATTGTTATTTTTTCATGGGGCATTCATAAGAATATCCAGAAACTCCCTAGTACTCATTCCATTCAATAAATATGTTTGAATTATTCCTAACTTTAAAATTTTAAACTCTTAAATTTTTCTCAAAGATAACTTACCACACCATAATCTCTCAGTGGCAAATTGATCCTGTCTACCTTTTTGCTCCATAGAATATATAGTTCATTTTTTTTTTCTTTCTTTTCTCCCCCTAAGTAGGAAAGAACATTCAAATGCTTGCTACCACAAACTATATTACCAATAGAATAAGTGGAGTTTTCTTTAGGGACCTTTATATCATGGTAGTTTATCTGTATGAGCCCATTTGTGCCCCCAGTTTATGATAGAATTGTAACCTCCATTAGGAAGAATAGTGCTAAGCCAAGGGCATCCTCTTCTGGCTGTTATAGAATTTCTTACTAGATAAAATACACTTACTTTTTTTCCCCTTTTTACAAAACTTTACTTTGATTTTTATTTTGCTCTTTAATTCTTTATTTGGGTGTTATATTACATATATCTAGCCAATTGACTAATTATATAGTTCAGCTACTTGATATATTAGTCAATAAGGTTATTTTGAGGATATTAGTCTAAAATCTCCTAGGAATCTATAGCATCATTGAGCCAGTGACTGTGCCAGGCTCTTTACAAACATTATTTTTAACCTTCAGAAGTTCAAAATTCTATTGGTACTTTTATTTTTATGTTCCAAGTGCGGAAACAAAATCTCAACATAACTGGCGCAAGTTTCCAGCCAGTGAATGAGCCCTGATTGTCTGTTTTTGAAGCTGGGCTCTTTCCAGCTTCAAAAACAGCCATACTGCCTTTCTAGTGTTTCCTGGCCCCTTTCCCTACAATCCCTAGCTCAGGAACAACACTTTCTCAGCGTGACTATTTGGTTGCAGGTAATAGAAACCCACTAAAGTATATTAACCATAAATGGGCATTTACCGGAAGAACACAACAGAGTCCAAAGGCTTAACTGCAGGGGATGCAGTATTTTTCTCAACACACAATTTTGCTGCTTTGACCTTTGTGGTTAAAGACGGAAGTGCTCAAATCCAGGCATTACCTAACAATTCTGCCATGAATAGAGGCAGAAAAGAAAGCACACAAATCTTAAGGAGCTTTATATAATGACTTAATTTTATATACACATTCATCCTGAGCCAGAATACACATCTACATTGCAACAGGAAAAGAAGCTGTAACAGTTGGAGTCATGGTGACAATTCATTCTGTAATTCCGGAAGTTCCTTTATCCAGCAGAGCTGAGAATCAGAAGTTCTCATTAACTAAAATCACAGTTAACTAAGATTTACCCCTTTAAAAATAGTAATTAGGCAATAATTCTGGTGCCATAAAATTTACTTAGAAGCAACCTTTATGTACAATTTAATCTGATGCTTCAAAATGTCCTTCAGCATCTTATAATGGTAATGATCAGGAAGACCATTGTGAATGTCAGTTCTTGCCATACTGGCCTGGATACAAAAGTGGTGTGAAAGACCCTGTGGAAGTTGCTTTTTTCCCTAGTATTTTTTTCTTTCTAATACCAGGCCTGAACTGCAGAAGATATTGAGCCCTATACTTTTTAAAATTCTGAACACATGAATCTTTTCTATTATCTTTTCAACAATATTGTAAATATCTATTATGTGCAAATGACTGTACTAGGTGCTGCAAGAGATGCAGATTTATCATGTGGCTTATTTTGCTCCAAGCATTGTTTTAAACATTTTAACTACATTCATTGATTTAATTCTCATGATTATCCTACAATGAAGGCCCAGTTTTACAGACAAGAAAATTGAGGCATCAAGTTTATAAAGATATTAAGTAAGAAGACTATTACACAGAAAACCATAAATCCACTCAGCCGGTGATAACTATCACCTATGAAAAGTTTGAACAAAGTGCTTTGAAAACTTGGAGATTATTGGGATAAAGGAAAAAAAGGATGGATGTCAGCTGTTGAGATGGGTTGACAATAGCAGTGTGATTTCAATAGGCAGAGAAACAATCTGCAGTGCAGACTCTGAGTTTGAACAGGCTGAAATTTCACATGCTTGCAGCATAGCCAAGTGAGAATGTTTAGTCTTCAGGATTAACACTTAGGGGAGAAGATGGGCAGGAGATGCAACTCGAGAGTTATTTGTGAAGATTTACTTCTATGCGAGAGGAGAGTTTAGAGAGTATAAAGAGACCAGGATGGAGCGCAAGGAGAATGCCCTGTTGTAGGAAACAGAAGAAAGAAAACAAGGGAGCCAGTGAAGGATGTGAAGAAGGAATAACCAGAATGAGAAAAGTAGAATGGCATGGTGTCTTGGGAGCCAATAAGGAGTGAGTTTCTAAAGAAGGGTTGAGGGAGCTGCGCAAGGTGTCAGATTCTGCAGGAAAGAAGATGGAGCTGAATGAGGCTTGAGCAAAGGCAGTCAGAAGATGAGGAGGAGGTATTTTAGAACGCAGAGTAAAAGGATGCATTACAGCCAAGATGTAGACCACATTGCTAAGAAGTTTGGCAACGAAGGGAAGCCCGGGGATTCCATGGCAGGGGGGTTTATGAGAGGCCTAGGTTTAGTAAGAGAATACTGGGCAGGAGGTCCGAGGAACACTTGGAAGACCTAGGTGAGCAGGAGCTCATTGAGGAAGGTCCCTGAGGAGATGGGAGGGAATGGGAGTGAGAGCTGCAATTATTTATGTGTATTTTTGCTTTCCCTAAAGAGCTCCAGAAATTCTTACCTGCGTCCATATATGGAGGTCATTCAGTGACATTTTGTAAATTAATAAAAAAGAAAAAAGAAAAAAAGACAGATTTTTAAATCAAATGGAGAGTTTACCTACTCCAAAGATCTTACACTTTTAAAATAAGAACTAAGTTAAAATAAGAAAAGTAAGGAAAATAAGAATATTGCTCCTTAAAGATCACAGTATTGGAATTGTCTGTGAAAATGCTAAATGAGCATTTAAAAAAATAATCATTGCTACAAGGATGGCACCGGAAACGTAATTTAAGATAATAATGATAAAATGAAATAAGGTACTTTTGCTAAATATGGCATTGGTTGTTTCAGGCCTAATTTAGTTTCTAATTACTCTGCAAATTCTCACTTGAAAAAAGAATCATAATGCCTGTAAATTGATATCCTATCCTACCATAAAATGTTACCTTAGGCAGAAACAAACTGATTTGTTACCAAGCAACTGCCAGCAGGGAGCAGCCCGATCTGTTCATCAGTACCGTATTCACAGCAGTATTGTCTGAAGCGCAAAATCCAGCTCCACAGTTTGGAATTCAGGCCTTTCACAGTGAAGTCACTACTCAAGTTTCTGGTTGGGCTTCTGCTTTTCCTCTCTAAGCACCTCACGTTCATTGGCCACACCTCCACGGCTCTGCTAACATCCTGTAGAATGCGGAGTGCCCTCCTCACCCCAGGCCCAACTCCCTGCCTCGGTTGTAGGGCCACAGGACAGCTCTGGCAGAGCAGGCAGTGCTCCAGACCTGGAGTCGGAAGTCCTTCCAGGCCACTGTTCAACTCTACGGCTGGGGGGTTAGCCCCAAGGTTATTGAATCGTTCATCTAAGTGTAATTTTCAAAAAATAGGATACTGATAATAATCACCCCAGAGAGTTGTGATAAAGTCATGGAAGCAAGTACATTTTGTAAAACTGTAAAATGCCTTGCAGTTGTGGGCAGTAGTTATGGTACCGCACTTCTTATACGGAATTACACCTGGTTCTCAAGTGTGCTCCAAAATCCTCCCTTTTCCCACCTTCAAGGCCGTCTTCTTGGGAACAGGATACAAATCTCATCCACGCGTTTAGTCAAATGACTGATTTAGACTATTTGATATGTATGAAAGCCCCACACAGGCCGACTGGATTAAGTGAGAAAGTGAACCTCTAGGGAAAACAGCACTGCCCAAGCTCTTAGTCCCTGGAATGGGGAGGGCTCTAGAAAGGAGGATCCTGTGAGGGGAAGCAGCTGGCAGCTCCGGATTTCTACTTCCTCTTTTTTTTTTTTTTTTTTTCTTTTCTTTTTTGAGACAGCGTTTTGGTCTTGTTGCCCAGGCTAGAGTGCCATGGCACGATCTCCACCTCCCAGGTTCGAGCCATTCTCCTGCCTCAGCCTCCCAAGTAGCTGGGGTTACAGGCGCACGCCACCATGCCCAGTTAATTTTTGAATTTTTAGTAGAGACGGGGTTCACCATGTTGGCCAGACAGGCCTCCTCCTCTTTCTCGCCTCTCTCTTCCTCAGCGGAGCCTCCCCTAGCGCCACCTATAGGTCTGTTTTGTATAATACATGCTCAGGACCCAGCACACACAGTAGGCACACAACTAACACGCCAGCCATCCAGTGACAACAGCATTGAAATAAAACCAATTTCCCACCTCTGTGACAGTGACTGTTGATTTAATTACAGAATTTTTCACTAAGGATTGAGCGACCAAGAAGCTTAAGGAAGCCTAGGGATGGCAGAAAGGAGAATCGCGTTTCTATTTCAGAAGAAATGCTTTTTATTTTCCATTAGTAGAAGGAAAAGATGAAAAATACTTAGCCTGTGCTCTGTGGTAAGCACATCTTTATTCTGCTTAATCTTCATAATCCCAACGTGTAAAAATCCCATTGTACAGATGAAGAATGGAGAATTGAGTTTAAGCCAGTCTAAAACCTCTAGCAAATAATGCAACCAATATATGTCCCAAACCTGTTTAGTCCCAAGAAATTCCTGGAGATAGATTAAAGACAAAGAAAGAAAATGGAAAAGGGATCCCTCCTAGTCATTTGTGACAAACACTGATGCGGTCTGTTCTTCCTCAGACATGCCCTGCTTTCCTTGTTTGGCATGACTCCATCAGAGGCACCAACCCATCTGCTTGCTGCTCTAACAATCTGGCACTACCTGGGGAACATAATCTTCCTGCCATTTTACCACAAAAATACCCATATGCTGGAGTCACTGTAGCTGAGAATTATAGCCTGACCACAGGACAGACACTTTAGAAGCTGTGAGAATCCCAAGGGATAGGAAATCTTTGTTAAATATATAAACCATTTTCAGACCATCGAGGAGGAAAGCCTTAAACTTGAAGGCTTAAACTGGGGAAATCTTACCATTACACAATGCAAGAGGCCCAAGCCTTTGCAGCCCCAAGGAAGGATTCACCCAGCCAGCTAGGTGAGTCACCTAACATCACAAAGGACTGATGCTGGGGTTCATAAATAATAGTTTGGAGAACATATGTATAGCTGACATCCTGTGGAAAAACCTCCAGCTCTTCTCAACCCTCTTCTCTCCCGCTGCCTCCCCAGAGAGGCTAGTAATCCAGATTCTCACTGTCCTAACCTTTTGTTCTTTTCTTTTCTTTTCTTTTCTTTTCTTTTTTTTTTTGAGACGGAGTCTAGCTCTGTTGCCCAGGCTGGAGTGCAATGGCGTGATCTCGGCTCACTGCAAGCTCCGCCTCCTGGGTTCACACCATTCTCCTGCCTCAGCCTCCTGTGTAGCTGGGACTACAGGTGCCTGTCACCATGCCCGACTAATTTTTTGTACTTTTAGTAGAGACGGGGTTTCACCGTGTTAGCCAGGAGGATCTCGATCCCCTGACCTTGTGATCCACCCGCCTTGGCCCCCAAAGTGCCGGGATTACAGGTGTGAGCCACCGCCCCCAGCCTCTAACCTGTTTTTCATGGGTGGCCTTGGGATCTAGCTGTAGCCGTTGAGACATAAATGGAAGTATATGGGACTCTGAGCAGATTTTCTTCCTTGAGGAAAAGGAAGAAGGGCTTCTACATGTGGCTCCTTTCCACTTCCCCCTGCCTTTGCACAAGGGTGGGATGTCTGGGGCTGCAGCAGCCATCTGTGACCATGAGACAACAAGCTTGATGATGAAATGACAACATGCACAAAGCACTGAAACACGCAACCACTTTCTAAATGTGAGATATTTGACCCGACTAACAAGAATGGAACCTTGCCTTGATCTAACACAGGGTCTAGGCCCGAGGAGTTTAGACTTTGCCTAGAGATACTAGATTTATGCAAAGATGCTCTAAGAGCAATGTTATCATCAAATACGATATAGACCTCACATACAGAGACTGCAAACCTGCCCGAACACATGAGCATATTCATTCCTGTGCAAGTTAGGGGCCAAACTCCAAGGAACAGTTGGGGTTCTTTCCCTGGCTCTGACAGCAGCAAGGGGTAAACAGAAACAAACTTGCTTTATGATAACTAAAAATCTATGTCAGCACCGGACTGGAGGATTCTCAATGTCATACTGGCTGTTCAGCAAAAGTTCTCTTTAAAATACTGACTGAAAGATAAATGTATATGTTTGTGTTACCAAAGTAAAAATACATGAGAAAAGGACATGCATTCTGGCCAAGTGAACACCATCTGTAAGTAGTGAAGGCTGAGAAACCTTTTTTATATGTCAATTATTTTTAAAGTTTCCTATGGCTGCTGTTACAAATTACCACAAATTTAGTGGCTTAAAACAGTACAAATATATTGTTTTAAGTAAAGCAAATTTAAAAGTAAAACAATACTTAAATGTATTGTTTTACCATTTTGGAGGTCAGAAGTTCGAAATGAGTCTTTCCTAGTGAAAATCAAGATGTCAGCAAGGCTGCATTCTTTCTGGAGGCTCTAAGGGAGAATCTGTTTCCTTGCCTTTTCTAGTTTCCAGAGACCACCTGCATTGCTTGGTTCATGGTCCCCTTCCTCCATCTTAAAACTAGTGGCATAGCATCTCCAAATCTTTCTCTGACTTTGATATTGACTCCCTTGCCTCTGTCTTTCAGTTATAAGAACTCTTGTGGCCAGGTGCAGTGACTCACGCCTGTAATCCCAGCACTTTGGGAGGCCGAGGCAGGCAGATCACCTAAGGTCAGGAGTTCAAGACCAGCCTGGGAAACCCCATCTTTACTAAAAATACAAAAATTAGCTGGGCGTGGTAGTGGGTGCCTGTAATCCCAGGTACTCAGGAGGCTGAGGCAGGAGAATCACTTGAACCCAGGAGGTGGAGGTTGCAATGAGCTGAGATTGCACCACCACACTCCAGGATGGGTGACAAGAGTGAGGCTCCGTCTCAAAGAAAAAAAAAAAAAAAAAAACCTCTTATGATTACATTGGACCCACCTGTACAATCTAGGCTACCTTCCCCATCTCAGAGTTTACTTATTAACAATCTTACTTCCCTCTACAACTTTAATTACCCCTTACAAGGTAACCTAATGTATTCACAAGTCTCAGGAATTAGGATGTGGACATTTTGGGGAGGCATTATTTTACCTACCACACCTATAATTTCAGTAACCAGGAATAACCACAGTTAATATTTTAGTAAACAATTCTTCTCAGACCGTTTTCTATGCATGTGCATATAGAGATATACCTATATACATCTCTACAGATATATAGATTTGTAAAAATTGGATATTAATTGAATACTGTACATTTCTTTTCAACTTGCTTTTCCCACTTTATACATATGTATGTGTATGTACATGTAAATTTCTACCCATTATTCTTAATAGGTACCCTATTATTACTTTATCATTAGTGTTTTTTAAGTATCTATTATGTGCTCACTTAATTTAACCCTTTGAACAATCCTATGAACTGAGAACTCCTATCGCCGTCACCACCCCTTTAGAGCTGGGACACTGGCAGCATGAGCTGGGAGGCTGTCTCAGGAGATACTCAATCCAGTCAGTAGTGGAACACATTTAAATCCACCAGAACCCAAGCTCTTAAACACATGGTGGATTGCCTCCTAGATTGTTCCACTGCATGGATGTCCCATAAATTACTTAACAACAGTGTCCTACTGTAGATCATTTGGGCTATTTTTCACTATTTAAAACAGGACTGCAATAAATGAGTTCACACCTATGTCCATGGACAAACCTGTGGTTATTTCTTTAAGAACAGTTCTTAGAAGAATTACTGTATGCCAAGGGTCCTTATACAAATTTCCAAATTGTCCTTCAGATAGTATGCATATTCCCAGTATCGATATTTTGAAGTATTATTCTTTTTAATCTTAATGTTATGAGGAAATGAGAGTATTATTTTTCTTTGAATGCTATTGAGGATAAATGTTCTTTCAATATGTTTCTTGGAATTTTTTCCTTTTGTTAAGTGCTGATTCATGTTGTTTGCCTAGTTTTCTGTTTCAGAATTAATAAAGTTTGTTTTGAAAAATTATAGCTGAATTTTGCACAGGGCATCCCACATAAAAGGAACCATGAGACAAGGTAGAAGCTGATCGTTTTTCACAAAACATTTAATTTGTAAAATTAAATATTAATTGAATACATTTCTTTTCAACTTGCTTTTCCCACTTTATACATATGTATGTGTATGTACATGTAACTTTCTTACAAAGTTCAGGGAAAAAGAAACTATTAGAGACATGAAGGGAAATAGAGAAATGTAAAAATTCAGAAAATCTATAACAAATCCAGTAAGTGGGGAGGACACAAAATGCCCCCTTAAGATTAGCCTTTATTCATAGATAATGGAGAGCAATGTGATCCAAATGAGGTGATGAGTAGGAAGAGTCTTCTGGTGACAGCATAAGGATTGCCTTGAAGTAGTCCAATCTAGATATTTCCAGAAGAGAGAAGTATATCACAAGGAATTTGTTACAAGGGCTATAGAAGCCAAAGGGTAAGAAGATAAAGAAGACCCCAGATATCAGAGCCGCCATAATACCTGTGCTGTACACACACAAGCTCACATTTAGTGCCGAGCAGCTGGAGACTGCTGGAGTCACCGGCTCCTATTCCTGCCACCTCTAGAGCCACCAAAACTGCTGGGACCTACAGTCGACTGTAGCCTGAAACTACCACTTCTGGAGGCAGAAATAGCAGGCTTTCTTGGCCTTCTAATCTCCCACCAGTGTTTCCCATTAGTGGAACTTACCAAGAAAACAGCTGGCAAGGACATCCAAGAAATTTCATATCCAGTCTTCTTGCTCCTGCCACACAGAGGAGGGCCCAGAAGGGCAGGAGCAGATTTGAATACTAATAGACCAAATCCAGCAAAAAAGGAGGATGTTGTCCAGGGCGATGTCCGACGCCAAAATATGGCTCTCCCTGGATGAAGGAGGCCTGGATTCTAGAACTAGTTCTGCTACTGATATGCTGTGACCCCTCCAAGGCAGTGTTGCACAGTGGTTCAGGATGTAGCTCAGTGCCCTCATTTGCAAAGCAGGCAATAATACCTAGCTCAAAAGATTATTCGTGAGGGTTAAATGGGGTACTGCAAAGTATGTAAAACAGTGCATGGAACAAAATAAGTATTTAACAAGTGATAGCTATTATCATTGTTACTATCATTCTAATTTCAGTTTTGCCATCTGTAGAGAAAAGAAGAGGAGGGTTGAATCACCTTTGCTTCTCTCTAACCCACCAGAGGAAAAGTAACTAACAGATTCAAACTGAGCCTCATGCTAAGCTGAATTTTGGAGGTGCATAGAAAAATGAATAACATCCTCCTGTCCCTGTCATCACAGAGCTCACAGTTCGATGGGAAGACGGAAAAAAATCACTATGATTCAAGGCAAAATGAGCTCAGTGATATACTAAATACAAGGAAAGTTCTAAAGGAGTAAAAAAGAAGGTTTTGTAGCATAGTAGAAAGATTCATACAGACTTCACATTTTATTTATTTATTTATTTATTTTATTTTATTTTATATTTTGAGATGGAGTTTAGCTCTTGTTGCCCAGGCTGGAGTGCAATGGCGCCATCTCGGTTCACTACAACTTTTCCTCCCGGTTCAAGCGATTCTCCTGCCTCAGCCTCCTGAGTAGTTGGGACTATAGGCACGCACCACCACGCCAGGCTAATTTTTGTATTTTTAGTAGAGACGGGGTTTCACCATGTTGATCAGGCTGGTCTTGAATTCCTGACCACAGGTGATCCCACTTTGGCCTCGTAAAGTGCCTGGGATTACACGTGTGAGCCGCCTCGCCCGGCTCAGACGTCAATTTAAATCCAATATTATCCTCTTGTGGTCTTGAGCAGTTCATTTAGTCGCCCGCGCCTCAGTTTACTTGTCTGTAAAAGTGGAGGTATTAAAAGTGCCTGCTCACAAAGTTCTTGTGAAGATTAAGTGAGCTACTGTATATAAAGGTTATCCGACAGTACCCGGCACAAAGATGCGCTCAGAAGTGATCATTATCATGATTCCAGTGCTCCACAAAAAAGCCACAGGCCTGAACTAACGAAATGGAAATTGAAAGGGGGAAAAGTTAGCTAAAGAGAGAGTCATTCTTCCCAGACTGCTTAATTATTGTGAATAAAACTAGAGAACCAGGCAAGTACCTACTAGAGGTGCAGGCCACGAGGGGGCGCCCCAGGACATCGGCGTCCTCGTTGCCCGTGGCAACCGGCAATCCTTGGGTCTGGCTTAGTAGGAACTCAGCTAGAACGGCAAAATGGCCCTGAGCCCCTGGACCCCAGGGCTGGGCGCTGGCGAGAAGCTGGTGCAGGCGGCCGCCGTCTCCACCGGCCGCTCCCTGGAATTATGCACTTTCCCCTCCACCCTGGGCTCCTCCGTCGCGGTCGAGGCGCTGGAGCAGCTGTTTGTTGTGGGTGAGACGCCCCTCGGGCGCTGGAAGGGACGTCTCCTCAGAGGTGGCGCTTAGGAGGGGCTCAGCGGGAACCCTGAGCGGGGGACTCTCCTCCCAGAACCAGGGCATCACTGGCCAGGGCAGAGCCTTCTCCCCGCTCCTTGGAGGCTGGGGAGAGAGAGCTGGCGGGTGGGACCAAGTGCCCAGCTCTCCTGCTCTAGCGCAGCTGGGGCGACTTCGCTCAACCCTCAATAGTGGTTGGTGACAAATCCGGGACTCCCAAGCCACTGCCCTATGCCTGCGACCTGAGTACACACCTGCATTTAGATTATGCCTTCTATTTCAGTTCTCTTCCTGCCTTTCCAAGTTAACATCCTCCCACATTTTGCCATGGCAAACTGGAGAATTTAACAAGCAAATAGGAAAGGGAGTGTTTAAGCGGCTCCTGTTGTGTTAAGCAAGAAAAATTAGATGTAAAAGGTTGTTTAGGAGATTCTAATAGAAAATTACCTTGGATGGGGCCAGGTTAAAATCTTTTTCAGTTAGAAAGCTGAACCTGTAATCAAGTCACTTAAACTTAACTTCTGAGGTGTCACAGACATCTCTTTTCGGCCAGGGATGATATTGACAATGCTTCCTTGGCACAGTCAGAATGGCGAAGGCTCTCCATTTTATTAAAAAATATTGAATAAGAATCTACTACATATCAAATTGCTAAAAATGTAGAAATATGGCTGTAAATGAGTTTGAATCCACAGACTGCTGATAAAACTCTTATTACTTTATATTTCATATTATACACACACACACATACACACATATATATATAGCTATACTACATAGTCATAATTTACAATCCTACTTAATTGAGTAGATACATGTAATCCAAGAAAGGGTGTTTCTTGGTCAGTGCAAAAACCGTTTAGGCCAAACAACAAAACATTTCAGTGCTTCACTAGAATCATCCCATTTCTTCAAGATAATCGTATTGATTTATGTTACAATGTTACTATTAATTTGGGATAGTTTTTATTTTCCTCCTTAAATGCACTAAGTTAATTTCACAATTCTTGGCAAATATGCTTGGGTGAATGTTATCGTGAAGAATGCTGGCCGGGCGCGGGGGCTCACGCCTGTAATCCCAGCACTTTGGAAGGCCGAGGCAGGTGGATACCTGAGTTCAGGAGTTTGAGACCAGCCTGGCCAACATGGTGAAACCCTGTCTCTACTAAAAATACAAAAAATTAGCTGGGCGTGGTGACGCACGTCTGTAATCCCAGCTACTCAGGAGGCTGAGGCAGGAGAATCGGTTGAACCCAGGAGGCGGAGGTTGCAGTGAGCTGAGATCGCGCCACTGCACTCCAGTCTGGGCGACCGAGCGAGGCTCCGTCTCAAAAAAATAAAAAATAAAATAAAAAAAAAGAATGTTAACCACTGAGGAGATCTGAAGTTATTAAGACCTAAATTATTCACATGTATCTGAGGTCATTGTCAATGACAGAGCTAGAACCTTCAACTCTCTTCATACTTGATCTCTAGATCAGCATGCCATTGCAACCCTAGTACTTATGTACAAATACATTTTTCTGTTAATAATATCTAGACACTCAGAACATATTTCACAGGGAAAAAAAAATCATTACACCTTCTTGCCCTGAGTAGGAGTTATAAAATATCAATATGTAAATCTCCAGCACATTTGTCCTCAAGGAGCATAAAATATATACCTAAATTATAACATTATGGAATAAGAAATAAGTACAAAAGAGATTAGTGTAATGTACAATAAAAATTCGGAGATTGAAGATGTAACTCCCAACCAAGTAAGTATTTGAGCTAGATCATAAAAGGTTAAGTAGAATTTGGATAGATAAATAAGATATCTTTTTTTTCTAATTTTTTTTCAGAACGATCACTGCAAAGTGACTATTTTAAATGTAATGAAGAAGCTAAGATCTTTCTTAAGGACATTGCTGTAGCTGTTAAGAAATTGGTATTGTATTATCTATAAGAACCATTTCTTCAATCTTCCACATATTTCTTCATCAAACTTTCATTTAGCACCAATTCTGTTCAAAGTATTAAGTAGATGACTAGAGAATATAGTTATCTTGAACTTAAACATATTTTTCTCTCAATTTTGTAAGTATTTGCATAATTATTGATCAACTGTGGATTGTTACTGGATTTTCCATGGAGAAAACTAAATTATGGGCTTATGACTGTGGATGAGGGCAAGCTCATTTAGAGAAAGCAATGTGGGTGATAATAGGGTTCAGTTAAGAGGTGAACCACATAGGCAAATGCTTGGGACACCAATATATAAGCATTCCTTAAAACAAACACACACACAATCTCTGGAATAAATTGCAAGCATGGTGCTAATTAACTCAGTTCTCTATAAGCAATTCCTTGCATAACTGGTCAAAGATTATTTGACATATGTTTCACTGAAGTAGACTGTACTGTTAGTGAAAACAAAGAGAAACTCTTTCAATTACGCTTATCTGGCCCCTATCAAAGATATGTTGAAGAAATATTTAAAGAATTTCCTTCTGAGGTGTCACAGACATCTCTTTTCGGCCAGGGATGATATTGACAATGCTTCCTTGGCACAGTCAGAATGGCGAAGGCTCTCCATTTTATTTAAAATATTGAATAAGAATCTACTACATATCAAATTGCTAAAATGTAGAAATATGGCTGTAAATGAGTTTGAATCCACAGACTGCTGATAAAACTCTTATTACTTTATATTTCATATTATACACACACACACATACACACATATATATATAGCTATACTACATAATCATAATTTACAATCCTACTTAATTGAGTAGATACATGTAAACACTTAGGGATCATGTGTGTTGTGCAGCACTGTGGTGCTGTGGAAACATTTTTCCCTGCTTGGTTCTTTCTTTCAGTTATGTCTTTCACTAGGATTTTAAGGGGCCAAAATATTTATTGTGGTTAAAGTATCTAGTCTGTATTCATTTAATATCTGAGCTGTGAAATCTCTTAAAAAACAGAGATCAGGCTGGGTGTGGTGGCTCATGCCTGTAATCCCAGCACTCCGGGAGGCTGAGACTGGTGGATCACTTGAGGTCAGGAGTTCGAGACTAGCCTGGCCAAGACATGGCAAAACTCCATCTCTACTAAAAATACAAAAATTAGCCTGGCATGGTGGCAGGAGCCAGTAATTCTAGCTACTTGGGGAGGCTGGTAGGAGAAATCGCTTGAACCCAGGAAGCAGAGGTTGCAGTGAGCTGAGACTGCCCTACTGCACTCCAGCCTGGTCAACAGAGCGAGATTCCATTTCAAAAAAAAAAAAACAGAGATCAATCCTTTTATTTTTAAAAGTAATAAATGTTCATTATTATAAAAGTAATACATGTTGACTCTGAAAAATTTAGAAAAAAATAGATAAGCAAAAGGACCACATTAAAATAATCACAATTAATGCTGATGAATATACTTTCTACTTTCAGGGTATAGGTGATGACTACACCGAATTTCATTTTTTACAGAAAAGTGATCATGCTATATATGTAATTATATAGTCTACTTTTTATAATTCATAAAATATAATGGCAGGTTCTCAGATCATAAAATAGCTATAGCTATTATGACAGTTTATTTAAAAGATGATTTATCTATTTTTTCCCACCAACTGATTTATCAGCAGTGTTTCCTTTCTTAAAGTAGCCTCACCTAAAAGTAATAATAACAGCTTTACCTATTTGTTTGGGTTTGTAGGTGTGTATGAGAAAACCATTGTTCTCTTTATACCTAAGCATATTTTCATAGGCAATTTCCATATTTTAATAAGTAGCTTTCTTTCTCAATATTACCATTTTTGTTAGCGTCTTTCCTTTTAAATGGATTGAAATTGCATATAAGAAACAGATACTCATAAAGAAAAGATAATTTCTCAGTAGAATAAAATCAATAGAAAGTAAGAGATAAATTAACAGACACCTTAAATAGTGACTGTAGCTACTTTTCCCAGTGTCTGTTCCAAATAAAAATAATGGTAGAAGATATTTAATGCAATTATATTTTGACCCCTGAAAACATTTATAGGGCATTGTTTAGGAAATCGATCTTACTATTTTAGTGTCTTAACTTTTTAAAAATGTAATTTAAATTTTCAGGAAGAAATGAGAAAAGCCACAATTGATCTGTTGGAGATTGAAAGCATGGAACTCAACAAACTATACTATCTATTGGAAACTCTTCCCAGTAGCATTAAGAGGGAATTGAAAGGTACTTTTGAGGTTATCAACTCTAGAAATTTAGTTGATCTTCTAATAGAATGAAATACTTTCAACAAGATAAGTTTCATAGTTATTGCTCATGTAAGATATAGCTAGAAAGCATACATGACACAAACACAGTAAACTCCATAATAATTTTCTCTTATATTTTAAGTGGAAATAGTATATATAACAGTTGAATTTATATAATTTTGTTTCTAAATAGACTATAGATAAATGGATCAGCCCATTCCAAATTGGTATTTATCCAATTAAATTAGGCAACTTGGCTGGCCTAAACCATCATTCTACTTTCTGTCTCTGAGTTTTGGCTACTCTGGCTACCTCATATAAGTAGTATCATACAGTATTTGTCCTCATGACCGGCTTCCTTCACCGAGCATAATATCTTCAAGGTTCATTCATACTGTTGTATGTGTCAGAACTGCCTTTCTTTTTAAGGCTGAATAATATCTCATTGTTTGTATCTATCACATTTCCTTATCCATTTCATCTGCAAATTGTCACTTGGGTTGCTCCCATCTTTTAGCTGTTGTGAATAACGCTGTTATGAACATAGGTATCCAAATACAAGTTGAGCACCACTTATCCAAAACAGTTGTGACTAGGTATGTTTCCAATTTCTGATTTTTTTTTTTGAATTTGCATTATACTTTCCAGTTGAACATCCCTAATCCATAAATCTGAAATGCTTCATTGAGCATTTCCTTTGATCATAATGTAGGTCCTCAATAGGTTTGGGGTTTTGGAGCATTTCCAAAATTATGCTCAAAAGAAATGTTCTTTGGAGCATTTCAGTTTTCAGATTTTTGGATTAGGGATACTTCACCTGTATCCAAGTCCCTGCTTTCATTTTGTTTGTTTGTTTGTATATTTATGCATAAGCAGAATTGCTAGATTGTATGGTAATTGTACATTCATTTTTTTTTTTTTTTTTTTACTGGGGTCAGATCTTACAGAGTCATATATTCAATATTTTGAAGATCTGCCTTGCTGTTTTCGACAGTGGCTGCCCCATTTTGTGTTTCCACCAACAATGCACAAGGGTTCCAGTATCTCTACATCCTTGCCAGTACTTGTTATTTTCCAGATTTTTGTGTTTGTGATTTTTCTGATCACTCTCCAAGTGGCTGTGAAGTGTTATCTTATGTGATTTGATTTGCATTTCCCCCGTGATTAGAGATGTTGAGCTTCTTTTTGTCTGCTCATTGGCCGTTGGTACATCTTCTTGGGAGAAATGTCTATTCAGGCCCTTTATCCATCTTTTAATCAGGTTCGATTTCGTTGTTGAGTTGTAGGAGTTCTTTATGTACTCTGAATGTTAACCACTGATTAGATACATGATTTGCAAATTTTTTTCCCATTCCATGGGTTGCCTTTTCACTCTGTTGATAGTGACCTTTGAAGCACAAAAGTTTTAAATTTTGATGCAGTCAAGAAATCATTGTCAAATTCAATGCCATGAAGCTTTTCTCTATGTTTTATTCTAAGAGTGTTACAGTTTAAGCTCTTATGTTTAGGTCTTCAATTCTTTTTTTTTTTTTTTTTTTTTTTTTT